>NC_092209.1:76793450-76824123 GCF_043381705.1 Parasteatoda tepidariorum
AAAACAAAACTTACAACAGTTACTTTTCTCAACAACTGAAATTTAGAATAGTGTGATTAAGAAAAATATGTGAACTGTTTGCAATTTCAAATTAATATTGAAATGCACAGGTTTAGAATTTTCTACAGTGAAAAGTTTTTGGAACTTCAGTGTTCAAAAAAGTATACAAAAGCTAGACGTTAAGAACGTATCCAATGAGCGAGTAAAGCGAGCATCGGATTGCAAAGCAATCCGAAATGAACTGCGAAAGCAGTTCCGAGAGTTGGCGAGCGCCAGCGAGCAGGGGGCGAAGCCTCCTAATAATAATTAAAAAATAAAAATTTGAAAAGCGAAAAACGTGGGGCGCATGAAATACATAACAGTACATATGCACATACATATACACATTTTCTTACTCATGCATATGCACAGCCACATACACATCCACATATACATCCACATACACATATGCATATACACAAACATATTCCACATACGCATCCACATTCAGATGCAATTACAATTACAGATATACATGCACATATTCTCATGAGCACACATACACACACTAATATAGCATTACTGTTATATATTTCATGCTCCCCACGTTTTTCGTTTTTCAAATTTTCATTTTTTAATTATTATTCTCCACTACAAAAACGTGGTTTTTAAAAATATTATTTTAATTTTTTTAATTTTTTTTATTAGAGATGGTAAACATTCTTTCAACACTTTACTCTTATTAAATATGAAAAAATTGAATTGTGATTTAGCTGAAATGGCACCTGATCAATAATTTATTGCAAATTATATTATCAGCACGTACAAGTTGAACAACTATTACACTTTTATGATTCAACTAAATCTTTATCCAATATATAGTTATTCACTAATATGGAGTTTTAAGCCATCACAGTTATAATACTTTCAGATAGGAAACTAGTCATGTAAAAAATTTATTTTAGTTCCTTTCAATTTGATGTGAATTCATTTTTATAGCTGATTGATATTATAAAAATATTTCACATTGTACATTCGACTAAAGTTTGATTATCAATTTCATCTAATTTTTATTGATATAGATATAGTTGTTAAAGAAATTTTTGTGCATTAATGTATGTTATCACTTAATAAGTAGTAGAAGTCTTGACTAATTGATTTCCAAATAAAATATAAAAATGGAATGTTTTCACTATCAGCTTATTTTAAATGTTTTCCTGATAAGTAAAAGATTTATTTTTATTAATTTCAATATTGTGGACGTTAATATGTTCGTTAAATTGTTAATATTCCATTTTTAAAGATTCTATTTCTAATAATTTCGTTTTACTATTTAATTTTTTTATTATGATATTTCTGTTGCGTTATTTATGCTAGAATTAAAAACCATTGGTTTAAAATCGGAATGAAAACAAACATGTTCCCACAGCAAGTAATCATTTTAAATAATCCGCTGATTAGACATTTAATAATTCTAACTCCGCACTTTGCTTGTGTCACAATAACATTCCACTTGATTTACTTTCATTTATTTTTTTATTTTTGATATAACTTATATTGTTTACGTTTATGTTTAATAGCATGGTTCATTTCCAGGTAAGCAACGAATGATTTATTTTTCCTTTAAGTTTATATTAATCAATTTAATGACTGATTTTTTTAACTTCCAATCGTAAATCTCAATCAATGGTTTTGCATACCGTCATAGCAAGTCTAAAAAAATAATAGTTTTGCGTACAAATTTCAATTTACCTTGAATTCCAATTGTTTCTAGAAATTTTTTTTTTTATATATAACTTATATTGTTTACGTCTATGTTTAATAGCATAGTTCATTTCCAGGTAAGCAACGAATGATTTATTTTTCTTTCAAGTTCATATTAATCAATTTAATGACTGATTTTTTTAACTTCCAATCATAAATCTCAATCAATGTTTTTGCGTACCGTCACAGCAAGTCTAAAAGAAAAATAATAAAGTTTTAAGTTCAAATTTTAATTTAGCTTGAATTCCAATTGTTTCTAGAAATTAATTTACTGTATTATACTTTTTATTTAACTCGTAACTCGTTGATATGATAATTCGTCGTCGTTAAAAGTTAACTTAGATTCTCCAAAATAGGATTTCTGTACTAAATTGAGCTGTAAGTTTGGAGCGAAATTTCATTCACTTCGAAATTTCATTCGATTGTAACATAAAATTTTAATATTTTCAAATTTTATATTAAAAGATTTTTAAGAAATAATTCGTGAAAAGTAGACTGATCTACAGCATTTTAAAAATGATTTTACATGCGTGATTTTTCAGTAAATATAAAAAAGATATAAAAACCTTAAATGCTTATAAAGCGAAATGTTTCATAAAAATACCACAAAAATATTATCACTGTTCTTTTTAAATTTTAAAAACAGTTTTTTTATGGTAATTTATACAGTTTTCTTAAGAACTCAGCCATCAAATCCTAACTCAAAATTTACAGTGATCTATGAAATCACACTGTGTTCTGTGATCTAGCCCTGAACTATTTTTTAATAATATTTAAAATTGTGAAATATCTGGAAACTTATAATCCGAGAAACAAAGTTCTATTTATATAATCTAACAAACCATGGAATAAATAAAATATATTTGATGGAATAGCAAACTAAAATGTGTCATGACAATAAAAATAAAAGTATGACTAAAAACATTAATACATTCTCTGTTTCTACTTAAATTTAATAAATTCTCTGATTCCAATTTTAAAAAAAAATCCATATTTACTAAAAGGTTCCCATTTTACTTTTTCATGGTTTATTTCACAAGTTCAATCCACATATATGAAAACACAGCAATATCTGCCAACATTTGAAACGCATTTATATTAAGGAGAATTATCGTTTGCTTGTCAAACGAAACAAATTACTTTAAAAAAATATTTTCTAGCAAATTTATATTTATGAGTATCTATGTATTAAAGATAATTTTATTTAGAAGTGGAACATGAATAAATATAGGAAGAATTCAGTTAGTTTTCGATCATACAAACTTTTACAGTTTTATTTTTACTTGTTCAAAATATTGAGATATTAAACAATAATATTGTTTTTATCGTTAATTATAATATATCGTTTTCTTTTTCCATAAAAAACATACTTTTCATAAAAAACATTTTATTACTTTAGATTGCTTCAGAAAAGAAATCATTTTAGAAATGACATTCTAACAACCTAAAATAAATAAAAGAAAGAAAAGACTAAACTGTATTTTAAGCAAAATATAAAAACTACATTAAATGCACGTAAATTAAAGCGTGTCGTGCGCATTCTTTAGAATTCACTTAAGTGATTCAGTTGCAGCAAAAGTAATTTTTCGTCTTATATAACCTTTCTTTTTTTCAATTAGCACTTAGTAAGATTCTAGTAACATTATTTGAAAAACTGAATTTCTATTGTTTTTAATAGTTCATGTTTGTACATTAAATGTTTGTCATGTTTGTCATGTTTGTACATTAAAACATGTGCATTTATTTAAGCTCACCAAAAGTTAATCGGAAAGTAAGTCGAAGTCAAAGTTGTTGTTTCTTTACCAGCAACAAAAAACATTTTAGCAAGCGTTGCGAAATATGCTTATGACGATGCAGTATTTGATTAAAATTATAAGACTTTCTATTGTTTTTAAATTCTTTATGTTTGTAAATAATTTTTTAAATTAAAATTACCGTGATTAGAAATAGTTGTAATACACAAGTAACTGTTTAAATAAAGAGTAAGTTTCCAGAGTTTCAAAACAGAAGTCGCTAAACTGGTTTCAGGTATAGCTCAAAACCGAAGTCGTTAAACTTTTAAAAAGAAGAATGAGCAATTGTAAGATGTTTACAAACTAAAAACAAATACTCCTTTTATTTTGTTTTTATTACTTTCTGATTTTAGTATATTTTTTTAAATAGAGCAATTTTCTTAAGTTTTTCAAATACAATTAAGAAACAAAAACCTTTATTGCATGTTTTTGCTCGATAAGCCAGTCATTTGTATTGTTATAGGAGATTACTATAGCACAAAAATGCCCATTTCATACGTAATAAACCTTTTACTTGTAATGTCTTTTGTGCAAAGTTTCCCGACCATTGAAAGAACAAAAGGTTGTAGTGATATGCCTTCATCAGACTATAGTACAGGTTAGTAAATATACTTTTCTTAATGTTGTTTTCATAAAATCTTTTAGCTTGAAATTTCAGGAATACTGTTCTTTTATTGAATCGTGTTATGTTAACTATTCTGATATAACTTAATTATTGTCCCACATCATTTATCGTTATCTATTTTTTATTTAGTAATTTATTTGTCACATTTACAACAATACTACAATTAAAAGTGCTTAGTAAGTGAAAAGTCGTAAAATATTCGCTGTCCTTATAAGGAGCAACTTAACCAATTTGTCCCTTATTTTTAACTATATCAGACTGTTTTTTCCTCCGTCTTACATTAACAAAATGTCTAAACTGTTTTTGAAAGGATATCAGCGCTTGCTTTTTGAAACTTTTAAGTCCTTCATACACTAAGTACAAAGTTGTGGTGATAATTACTGTACATGGTAATGCCATTTCAAGTAATAAAAAAACATAATTCTGGTTAATAAAATCAAAATATGCGTTATTTAAACCATTAATGTGGTAATTTTTCTGTATGGTAAAGTATAGTAACGATTTACCAGTTATTTTGGTTTTCAAAACTATAGTTCTTATTAACACACATTTAGTAAAAAAAAATACAAATCTGAAAAGTGAATTTAATCGAATAAATTATTTCTATTCCATGCTCTTAGGTATCATGAGAATTTTGCTAGATTTAACCTCATTTGCTAAATTTTATCATAAATTATAAAACTATATTTTATTATCAATTTTGCCAAAATGCTTCGGTAAAAATTATTGAACTTTGTGATAGCCAGAAGCGCAGTAAATTTTAACATATTTTGGTAGTTTAACCATATTTTTGTTTTCTCAGTATATTTGCAGACTCTGTTGCTTTCGCACATAGGATGCTTGTTTTTTTATAGTATTTATAATTTTTGATTAAATAAATGTTAAACACTAGCCTTTTGTATATTTTACTACTTGCAATTCGAAAAAAAAGAAAAAAACGAGAAAAGTACGCCTTTAAAAAAAACAATACCTGTAATCAATCTCTCAAAACAGAGGATTTCAAGAAGTACATTACACAGTCTGTAATTTTCACTTTAAATATATTTTTTGAAGCCCTTGTAAAAATGAAGTTTCTTTATTTTCAATGCGCTAACATTTCCCCCCCTGTGTTAACATTTCGTCAATTCAGGCACTTACAGGGCAGATTTGGTGGCCACTCTTTTAGGGGCACCATATAGGTGGGCCAACGTTGCTCCCTCAATAAGGACAAATTGTACAGAGAATGAAAGAACGTCCATGCCATGCCCGGGATTCAAACCCAGAATCTTTCTGATGCAAGGTCAGTTCTCTGACCCCTTTGCAGTCCGGTCGGCGTGTGTAAAAAAGAAGTAAACATAGAGATTAGAGGATGCAAATTTATATTTAAGCGAGGAAAAACGAGAAGCATTATTCTAATATGACATATTAACAGGGGAGTAAGATTAAAAATATCAAAACCTTCTTGATGACTGAAGTAAATTGAAAAAAAGTGAAAAGCAATTAGTAAAAAAAAAAAACTTCAACCCTTTCAAGACTAGTGTTCTTCTTTTCCAATCAAAAGGCAAATTACTACTTTAATCGATCGAAGTAAGGTAGAAAATAGCAATATTCTGTCAAAATAAAAAAAATAGCAATCTGAGTGATTAGGACGGAGTTAGGACATTTGTGTCTCACCGGGTTTTTTAGACGGACCACATTTGTCATTACGATTACAGGGTATATATGTCCCGGAGAGGCCGAACAGTTTAAGTTTCCTTCGGGAATTAAACTGGTTTAAATATTAATAATCTTTCTTTACTCAATAACAATTTATTAGATTAAAATAACAGCAGGGAGAGAAGAAATAGACAATACCAACTATCATCTATCAAATACCTCAAGATTGAATCAAGTTAGCATGTCTTATATACTACTGAATTTATATTTAATAATCGTAGTGGTAGTTACTCCACAATATTCCCCACCAGAATTTTATAAGGGATAGAACTCGATGAACGAATACCACCAGTTGCCGTATTTGCGAAAGACCGAGAGAGCTGTGTTAAGTTCACCGAATTTTGAGTTCTTGTGGCGAGAGCTGTATTAAGTTCACTGACTTTTTTTAGCCTTAGTTGAGAGATCTGTATTAAGTTAACGGTTGTTTATGTAGTCTCTCCTGTGTTGCTAGTAGCAATCGAGTGTTTATAGGATTCCCGTTGCGTGTAGATGCGACTGAGAAGCAACAGCGCGAGGAGGACGATGACGCAATCACAAATAGCAAGTCAACTGTTCAATGAGGACCATCCAGCGAAGTGGGCGCTACTTTCAACGTCCGGGTCACTAATGTGGTGAGTGTAGAAATCTACCTTTAGAGAGACCTTTATCTACCGAAAGGTAGCTCAAGATCAAATAGGGTTAGCATGTCTAAAATACTAGTGAACTGATGTTTAACCGGTTAACGCCCAGCGTCATATATTTAGGACAGTTCCTTTTTTCAAAAACATTCATTGTGGTGGAAAAATTTATGTAGCATTTTCATTTATCTGGGTGAATTAAAAGATTCTCAGATACCACAATGATTTAGTTATTTCTGATTAGATCTAGAATTATAAGAAGGAAGTACTTTAAGATCTATCAAAGACTTTTTGAATGCCCTAACAGTAGAAAAAACAATTAATTTCGAAAATATATTATACCACTTTTTCCATAAAACCACTTTTTGTAACATTTCAATACATAAATTCGGGACAAAACGGGTTAATAATCGAAGAGGTAGTTACGCCACATAACCTTCTCCCTCGCTTCAACAATAATTCTTAATCATTAAAGTGTAAATTTTTTACTTCATTTTTAACAAGGATTCTAAAGAAATATATATTAAGAGCGATGAATACTGAACACCTGCATAATCTCAATCATAGCTAACATAAGACACCTTAAAAAAACTGCTGTCATGCAGCAACTAAAAGAGAAGAGTTAAAAATTCAATGCAATCTTTTTTTTTAACTATTCAAACTATTAAAAGAGATTATTTAGGATTATTTAAAATTTGTTGAATTAAATCACCTGCGTTCTTTAAAAGATTGCCATAATTTTGCAAACCACTCTTTTAACTGCACCATAATAACTGACTCTTATGTAATAAAATAAGTTTAATGCTTATAATCTTACTTTTTTTACAATTTATTTTCATTCTTTTAACTAATATCTATGTTTTGAACTAGATACAGAAGATTTTTCTGCTCAAGAGATAATAAATGATATCAAAAGTTTCATTTCTAACTACTCACAAAGATTCACAGAGATGAACTTGTTCATCAACGAACATAAGAATAACACTAGATACTTGGATATTAAATACTTCTTATATACACCCATGAATCTCAGATCTCCATATTCTTTGAGACCCACTGAAGAGTCTTTATCAGGTAGTAACTTCAACCCGTCTTTACCAACAACAGTAATTGTTCATGGATACTCAACAGTTGTAGATCTAAACAACAGTACTTGGTCTGTGAGTATTATTTTTTTAATAATTTAATTAACGTTTTTATCCAGTTCGTTATACGTCTGTAATAATGGAATATCTTACAATTGGGTACTTGCACTTCAAGAAGAAGACATCCCATACCCACACATGTGACTTATGACGTCAACGCCAGCTAATCTTTAAGTTTCACTACGTAAGTTAGAATGTCAATTAGCGATAAGTAAATTAAATGCAGATTCGTATCGCACATCGAATTAGTTGAAATATAATTCTTTCTCGACCACTTCTTTTACTTAACTTAGATTTATTACTTGTTTATGTATTTTATTGTAACCGTGATATGTTTTTGTTTTGTGTACCTCTTCAACTTCGGTGCATAATTAGTTCAATTATGTTCCGCACTGCTTCCTGCCTGTCTTTGCGTTAAATGAAAATATACAACTACAAATATATAACAAAATAAATAAATACAACGAGATATAATTTTTTTATCAGCCCACACAATTATATTCGCAAAAAAGAGTGCTTTCTGATATTGTATCAATTTAGCAAAAGCAAAATATATTAATACAATAGTGTGAGGAGCACTTAAAAAATTTTCTTAACACTGATCATGGGTTAGAGTCCCCTTGCCGCCAGGCTTACCGTGGGAGNAAAATATATTAATACAATAGTGTGAGGAGCACTCAAAAAACTTTTTTACGAAATTACAACAAAAAAACTAGAGCACAATATTCTTTTTTTCCCCAGTTGTTTGTCATTTTTTTATTATTATTTTTCGTCCCCCCCCCCTTTTTTTCATCTGTCTGTTATTTTCCTTTGTTTTATCTTCATTTTGAACTTTATTTATATTTAATAACAGGGCTACATCCCTGTTATCATTGTTGTATTCAGCTTTATAATGCAGTCAAAAGCCATAATACGTTACAAAAAGATTTATTTAAAGATAGGCTGATGGTTATAGCAGTTCACTTCCCCACTCTACAAGGGAGGGGGTGTGGACGAAACTCCGGATGATTCCGGCAGATGTTTATTGGAACACATTAGTCAGCAAGAGACATGCGAAAACCATCGGTCCCGCATTAAATACTACGGAGAATGATGTAATTAGGTTCCAGTCGTACATACCATTGTAACTCTACGCATTATGGAAAATCATTTAATGCTTCCTAATATGGAAGCGAAAGAGGGAAAGATTCTAAAAATAACTCCTCCTTTGAAACATAAATCTAATTATAATTCAATGGTATGTTTTCAGCCTTGAATTCCCAAAATAGAATATCTCTACTCTTACTCTTTAACAAAGACATTATATAAATTATGTTTTCATTTCTAGTAGTTGTGATTTTAAGTAAAAGTGAAAACTAAACACGTCATGTTACGTATATATCCTTCTGAATTTTGCATTAACTATAGTTTAATCAACGATAAATAATAATTTATATTGCTTCATTTATTATGATTAAAAAAACAGTAAAATATGTATTTTGTAAATGGCATTATTTTGACTTACAAAAGTAATCTTTTAACTTCAAACAATATCTTCAAAGTTTTTTTTTAAGAATAGGACGTTTACAATGTCAATTAAAGTTGGAAGTGTTTAAAAATTAAACACAATGTATTTTACTAGTTAAAAATGTTAAAAATTACTAATAAATTATGCAAATCAGGTGTCCTTATTGCGAAATCAATGACAATCAATATCAATAACAGTTTTTTTTAACATTTCCACTAAATCAAAAATAATTTATCCTTTTAAGGAAGTCTTATTCAAGAGATCCCCAGAGCCCCACGATCCTAATTTAAGCTGAACAGCATTCTGGGAAAACCGTTAGTAAAGTTTCTAAAAGAACATTCGAAAACTCATTGTTTACCCTTTCAATTATTTAAAAAATCTAGGAGGATCCTCCACGTGCCTGTTGCGCTTACCAATCCCTGTAATTGGTTCGCATTTATCATTGTTTTTTTCCTTTAAGAAACAACATTTTCCACTAAAACAGAGAACATTGTATTGACAAAATATACTTTTTTCGTAAGCAACTAGTGTATGTAAAACATGTCTTATGATTACTCCAATTAAATTAATATTATTTTATAGATATATTTAGAACCCTTTAAATAGAAAAATGAAATTAGTCAAGAATGTACATCACACTGCGAATAAAAAATATTTGGCTGAAAATCGGTTAAATAGTCGGGCTTATAACAATTCCAATAGAGAACAATATTTATCTCTCTCGCATTAAATTGTTTATTTTTAAAAATTTCAATGTAATTGTTACAATTAATATCTGGCAGCAATTTATCTCTCTTCTTGTTACTTTAGACATCATCACATGCACAATCTTACAAAATAAAGATCTCGAGAGAAAAAATTAATTTTCTTACAATAATGAATAAATATTCAATATTTGAAACAAAATGATGAGAAAGAATTGAATTAAAAAGCACGTAAATCATTAATAACTTTAGAATAAAGTGCAATTTTAAAATCATTCTCTAGCTAAGTTAATAAATAAAAATCGTACTTTAAATTTCAACAGCGTAGTTGCATTTAAGCGGGCAACAGATCAGCTCGCGTGGTATTTTTATTACAAGTTTAACTGTTAATAATTTTCGAATGTTAATTTTTTTTAATTTTATATTATTCCCTGTAAATTTTTATACACACTTTCGTAATTGTAAGTTTCTAAGCTTAATAACTTTTGTGCATGTAAGGAAAATGTAATATGAAGTAGAAAATCTATAGCAGCGGCTGTGACGTTTACGGTTTTAAATATAAAGAGAAAATATTTCCGCTCAACAATCACTGCCGGAAATCTATGCTCTCAGTATATAAAATTGGATAGGTAAAACAATGTGTTTTCGAATATCTTTAATATCAATTTTTACTTTACCAATTTTTTTTAATTTTCCTGGAACACTGGACAGCTTTTCCAAATTTGACCTTTGGACAACAAAAGCTAGGTTTGTTACATGCAATAAAGCGCACGAAGTTATACAACTTTGTGCGCTTTATTGTAATTGTTATGTTTAAGTTAATATGTTTCATTTTTGTAATTTCAGTATGAAAAAAAAAATAGATTAAAAACGCTCCATTTCACTCAAGATTTTTTTATAGTTATAATCTAAAAGAGAAATAGTAAAGATTTTATCGGTTATTTTAATTGGAATAAATAAATTGGAATACTAATTGGAATATTTTAATAAAAAAATATTTTCAGGTTATGAAAGATTATTTGCTGCAACGTTCCCCTGCCAATGTTATTATAATGGATTATACCAAGTATTGTCAAGGTCCGTATACGGAAGCAGTCAAGTATAGTTATTTAGTGGCACTGAATCTAGTACATTTCGCGCAGTTCATTGCGGTATGTTTTCTTGCAAATTTTTATATCACTCAAATATTTTTCACTTTTATTTTCACTATGAGCTAAAGAATTGCCTCCTGCCATTCTAAATTGGTTTTGTATTTTTAGCCGAATTATACAGGGTGGTCCCGAATTCATGGTACAAACTTCAATGGTAGGTACAGGACATTGTAACAATGATTTATTGTATAGGAATGTATAGTCGCAAGTGACGCGGTGAGGCGTAAACAGAAGAAATAACGGCCGAAAGGAAAAACAAAGATTTTATTGAAAGCGTTGTTGACAAGTGTCATGTTTACAGTAAGTGTTCAAAATTGCGTCCACCAGAAGCGATACATGCTTGACAGCGTCGGTGGAGCCATTGGCGTACACGTTCAAAGATGCATGGTATTTCACGCACACCTGCAGCAGCTACAGATATGCGAGCGACGAGATCCTCATCTGAGTCAACTGGAGTCTCAAAAACAAGATGCTTTAGATGTCCCCATAAAAAGTAATCGAGGCTCGATAAATCGGGAGATCGGGGTGGCCAAGGGATTGGTCCACCACGCCCAATCCATCGAGCACCGAACTGCACACTACTGCCCTCTACCGGCAATGATACCAACCGATCACTCCATTTCTCTTTCCTTTTATTTCCCCTGTTTACGGCTCACCGCGTCACTTGCGACTATACATTCCTATACAATAAATCATTGTTACAATGTCCTGTACCTACCATTAAAGTTTGTACCATGAATTCGGGACCACCCTGTATATACCTTTCTCTTGCATGTGCAATGCGCAAAAAATGAAATGAAACACTCTGAATGACTTTCGATATAATGATCGGATCTTCATATACTAGAACTCAATCGTAATGGTTTGAGGAACTGACCTCAAATATACATAAAAAAAATAGTGATTTTTTGATAATAAGGTATTTATCAGAAACTTCCTGCCTTTTCCCCCAGACTTAATCCGCAATAAAATGTTGGGGCTATCTCCTGTATAGCTGTATATACCAAAAAATAACAGTTTACATTTGTTGCCGATTTGAAGGCTGCCATTATTGATACCTAATCGTGCCAATGTCCTCTAGATTTTATTAAATGACGCGCCACTTCATTTATTTCAAATCATATATAAGAGCCGCGATGGCTCAGGGGACAGAGCTTTCCCTTACCAATGAGGCGAACCGGGTTCGAATTCCAGTCGATACGAATTCCGTATCTGGCTTGCACTGACCACAATGCTGACGTGAAATATCCTCAGTGGTAGACGGATCATGGGTTAGAGTCCCCTTGCCGTCAGTCTAACATTGGGAGGTTCTCGTAGTCATAGCCAGGAGTTCCCTTGCCTTCTGGATTGGGTTCAAAATTAAAAGGCTACGGAGTTGAACATTAGTAGTCGTAAACCCATAAAATTGGGTTTGCTGTTCAACGATGGTTATAAAATAAATTAAAATCATACATAAATATTATCGGTATATTAACTATTAAAAGTAGAGGTTTTATTTCAGTGGGAGACTCCCTGTCCCTGTTTTTCCACTTATTCGATTTTTTTCCGTCCTCCCAGATGTGGTAGAAATTTAATTACTTCTTATAAGAAAAGTGTTTGGATATAGAATTGCTTAACATACGTGTTATATACATGGTATAGCAATGAAGACACCTCTTAGCCGCAGCAGCGCCACTTTGCGGGAGATATACCGCACAAAGAGTCTGGTTTTACAATCTGTCATTGTAATCATCTTTCTATAATGCCCAATTAGCCAGCTTTGAAGTTAATTGTCTTATCTTTCAAAAACTACTAGACATCACCTCGCTCCAACATACCTAATTGGTTCTCATTGGTTTTTGCGTCCAGTTATAGCACAAAATTAAAATGACTTTATTTCATGGAAATCCTCGAGCCGGGCAAGCTTGACTCAGCCTCTCATCCCTTCAGTGGGTCGATAAATGAGCATGCTTGGGAACTAAACACTGGAGGTTCCGCTTTCGGCTGATCACCTAACTGGAACATCTGCTCTTGCACCCCAGAGCCCAAGGTCAAGAAAACTAAGATAGGCACAATAGGCCTTGGCCCTCTATGGGCTCTCGCGTCACTGAGTTTAGTTTAGTTTTTTTATTTAATCGAACATACTAACACCATAGTTCAAAATTTTATTTTTTAATGTGCCAAACGGACTATGTAGTGATCAGGGAACTGATCTCTCATCCGTTCTGGGCTCAAATCCCGGACAAGCCATGGATGTTCTTTCATTCCCTGTACTATCTGTGCATATAGTGGGAGTAACGTTGGTCCGTCTAATATGGTGCACCTGAAGGAGTGACCAACAAATCTGCCCTACTAATAACTGGATGACTAGTGTCAATAGGGTGGGCATTAGAAAAAAAATGTATTAATATAATTGATGCACATAATTTTAATAAAACTAATTTTAATAAAACTAGTTTTAATAAAACTTACTTTTTTTAGGAAAATTCTTTCTCTCCCATCGAGCAATTTCATTTTATTGGGATTAGTCTGGGAGCACAAGTTTCTGGAAATGCTGGAGTACTCATTCCTAACTTAGGAAGAATTACAGGTTTGTATTTTATTTTTGAATCAAATGATTTACTAATATGACAAACAGATTTTTTTCGAACAAGTTTTCAAGTACTTGTTTTTCAATCATTCTTGTATTTCAGGATTGGATCCCGCTGGTCCGCTCTTTGAGCTGTTTCCAACTGATTACCGTCTCAGTTCAGAAAGTGCTTTGTTTGTTGACGTCATACATACAGGAGCTTCGTCATTTCCGTTTGGTAAAATGCTTTGTTTAAAAGAAATATTTATTTGAAAGTAAAGTTGAATTTGAAAATTTATTTCAATCACCAATGTCAAAGAAACTGATTTACGGAGAAAGGATGAAGTAGTATTTTAGAGAGGAACATTTATTGTTAAAGGAATATTTCATGAAATTTATCTTTCAAATTAATTTAACTCATCAAATTGATGATGTTTTTAATACAACTGTAAACAAAAACAAATCTTGAGCTCTTTACATTCACGACTTTCCGTTCAAAAGTTAACAGCTGTTAAGCCTATTGTGGGAGGCGATGTTTCAAAACAGGTAATTTTGTTTTCAATAAAAGAAATAGATAAGACTTCTGAACTAAAATCTGCAACATTTCGTAATATGTTAAGGATATTAAGTAATTTCGGTGAGTGTGAAGAGAAAATTTGTTTTAGTTAATTAAAGATATATGATTAAAAAAAAGGCACCATTATTGTTATATTTAGAAAGAACTCACTTTTTTGGCAGTTGTGATTTGTCTTCTTTTAACTTGTATATTGCTATTTGTTCTAGTTTCAAGTGCACCTTGTGCTTTGTGGTTGTGATGCAGTGGTGTATAATGCGATTGTTTGCATATATATTGCGTATTGTGCGAGCTAGACCCGTGACCAGACGTGGACTTTACGGTTAAGGGTTTTGCAAACCTAGGTACGTGTCCACGTCTGGAAGAAAAGAAAAAAAGTTGCAAGTGCACCGTGTTTTTTTTTAGTGTTAGCATTTAATTAGAGTAACGAGACTTAGTTTACTTTGAAAATTGTGATTCAGAACAGAGAATACATTCTACACAGTGAACACATAGTGCCATATGGTTTCAAAGTGCACCGGATATAGTAACAGGGAAATATGGGAAGTAAAGAGCTACAGCGCATAGTGTAGAAAGCACCATCCATAAAAAAATACAACGCGTAAGGCCTTACACTGAGTGAAATGAATCAGAACGGAATTGTGTATCAGCATTTTTGGTCAATCCGGAAAAAGGCTTCGAACCGTGCTTCATGCTATTAAATATTTTAAAACATATAAGTATTTCGCAAAAAATAGAATTAGGTGGATCGGAAAGTAACGTCGTTTCGGCGCTTTAAATATTCGTTAGTCTTCTAAACCAATTCATTTTTTTTTTCGATTCGGCAATGA
This sequence comes from Parasteatoda tepidariorum, assembly GCF_043381705.1. NCBI lineage: Eukaryota > Metazoa > Arthropoda > Arachnida > Araneae > Theridiidae > Parasteatoda > Parasteatoda tepidariorum. The sequence goes on from NC_092209.1 coordinate 76,808,383, forward strand.
AAAGTTGCTTCTAACGAGGATGAATTAAAAATAAAATCTTGATAACAAATATCACCACCTATTAGTTTCAAAGCTCAGTAAGAAAAATTAAAAAATAACAATTTTCTGTCTTGTAATACTATAAATTCACTATCATTGATATATTGCATAATTATCGTTGAACAGTCGATTCATATTGGAATTGCAACTACTAGTATTGAACTTCGTAGAGTTTAATCTACAAAAAACAAAAGCATCAGGACAAACTCACCTTGATGGAGGACTTCTTAAGTAAAACTAACCAGCATTTGAACAGAAACAATTTGCAACAACAACGATTTGCCGGACGGCAAGGGGGTTCTCACTCAGTTTTCGTTAGCAATAACCATATCGCCTCCATATGCGAGCAGGGTCAGTATATAATCTGACCAGTAACAGACCTAATTCGAACCCTGGTACACCTGATTTGGATACGTGAGTCATATGCCCCGGGACCATCCCTGTCTTTAATTTTGATATGACATTAATAAGCTTACTAAAGAAGACGTTACGTAACATTTTTTATAAAGTCAAACATTTCATGTTTAAGATCGGTTGTAAGTTATGGTGTTGTGCATTCTAGATTAAATATTCTGAAATTCAGTACACTTCTATTTAACATTTTCATCCAAAAATTTCCCGGAGTGGACTGATCGTTAAGACACGGTTCCCATCAGATCACCGAAGTCAAGCATCACTGGCTGCGGTCAGTGTGTGGGTAGGTGACCACTTGGATCAGTCTGCGTAGGGACCGAGGGTTTGCGGTATTGGTCCTCGTTAAACTGTGCTACCGTAAAGTGCTCGACTTCGCGTGCAGGTCGTCGGGCTACCGAAGCGGGGATGCCATCCCCTCTGCAGAGGATCAAAATTGTGATGGCATGTCTTCGGATCATCCTCTGGGATGTTTCGCAGACCGTCGCCAATAGCCCATTGTGCAGCTCCAGTGCGACGTAAATGAACAACAAGAACAGCAACAACATCATCCATTAATCTCTTCAATTATGGACATATTGACAGATAGTAAATAAACGATTTCCTTTTTTTTTTTGAGCATATGTAGGATGTTCTGTAATGACAGCCCCTTAATATATATTTTTAAAATCCTAGTCAAATGAAGTAAAAAAAAAAGCTTTTAAAATAAATTATAAATGTTATTATTTAACTGAGCAAAAATCAAAAACGCTATCAAGAAAATATCTAGCATATTCCTACTTTAAAAGGCGGTATAGAAAATATCAAAACTTGTTTAATTACCAGAAAAAATAAACAGAAAAGAGTTGAAAGGCCATAAATAGAAACACTACCAGGTTTTATTAAGCGATTTGACAGGTTTTAGTATACAGGGTGTTTATAAAGTCCCGGACCCATTTTGATGTCTAATAACTCATAAAATAATAAAGATAGATTAAAATTAATAACATAAATGGTTAGATAGACTCAAAAAGTTTCATGACCCTTGTCAATGAACTTCCACGTGTGCCCCCTTTCGCACGGAGAATATCAAGTCGATAGTCAATTTTACGCCAGGTAGCGGCAAGCATGTCGGCATCCACAGTGCAGAATTGCGGTAGTCATTCTAGCTTTTAGGTCATCAATGTTCGGCACGATCCTCCTGTAAACATTGTCCTTTATAAATTCCCAAAGAAAAAAGTCCAGCGGCGTTATATCAGGTGATCAGGTGACCGAGTCATTGGGCCTTTCTTTTTTACAGAAAAGATGGTCTCATCAGTCGTATACTTAGACATGTTGGAAAACTTCGCATTTCCACAACTAGAAGAGCTTCAGCCACATGTCTTTTTGCACCAAGATGGTGCACCATCTCATTGGGGTATCATCGTTCGTAGTTCTTCGAATGACCATTGTCCAGGAAGATGGATTGGGCGAGGAGATCCAATTTCTTGGCCACCCAGATCACCTGATATAACGCCACTGAACTTTTTTCTTTGGGGATTTATAAAGGACAATGTTTACAGGAGGATCGTGTCGAACATTGATGACCTAAAAACCAGAATTACAACCGCAATTCTGGACTGTGGATGCCGATATGCTTGCCGCTACCTGGCGTAAAATTGACTATCGACTTGATATTCTCCGTGTGACGAAGGGGGCACACGTGGAAGTTCATTGACAAGGGTCGTGAAACTTTTAGAGTCTCTCTAACTATTTATTATTTTATGGGTTATTAATCATCAAAATGGGTCCGGGACTTTTTAAACACCCTGTATTTCACACTTCAGATTCGACAGATTTCGATTGAGTTTATTTTTTTTTATCGTCTTCGTCAATTTTGACTTAGTTATAGAAAATGTAAGGACTGTCATAACTGACCAACCTGAATTTAAATTTGATAAGATGTGTTCACTATTTTACAAAATGTAATTAGTATGCAAAAAAACAAATAACAAAATAACAAACAATAATTGTTTACAGTTACAAACACTTGTTTATATGATTTTATGTCTTGTCTCAGGAATGGGTATACCTCAACCTGTCGGAGATGTGGATTTTTATCCCAATGGGGGAAAATATCAACCTGGCTGTAATGCAACAGAAAACGTTACATCCAACACCTCTATTGGTAAGTTAGTGCGTAATTACATGACAAGTTGACAAATTAATTGTTGTTTTATTGTAGTTTTGCATTTAAAACACTTCAAAATAATTCTTAATTTAAATTAGTTAAGTTAAATAACACCTAATATCTCTTCGAAAAACAAGTTAATTTTTGATGAAATATTCAAATTTTTTTTATTCAGCTTTCCAACTGTCAACTGCTTTTAAATAATTTCTCTTTGCTTCAAAAATATTATTGTTTGCTTAATCGGTTAATTAGATTGATTAGTTAGAAATTTTTATAAATGCATAAAATTAAAAAAAAATTGGAAAACAAAACAATGAAAAGATATAATTTCGTCTTCAGCTCACACCACTATATCAACAAAATAGTGCTTTCTAATATTACATTGATGTTGCCAAATAAGAAAAATATATCAAGACAATAGTGTGAGGAGCACCAAAAAACAATAAACCGATTCGAAAATAAAACAGAACAAATCAATCAAGGTTATGGATGGATATTTATGGATACATATATATATATACCAAGAATTGATGTTTCTAAAGAAACGAATAAATCTGAAACTATCTTCAGATGGACCTCTCTACGTCCAGAATAATATTGTTTTGAAGAAACCTACATTGAAGATGATAGAATAAAAAATAATTGGATCCAATGATTTTAATCAGTTCTTTTTTTTTAATTCTTTTTATTTATTTACTTATTTTGCGTCTGCAATAATTATTTCCTCGCCATCAGCATCAAACATCTTCACTTTTAAATACAAATAAATAAAAACTAAAAAATTGACTTCATGAATTGAAAAAATTTTGGTGAATTGGTGAAATTTTTTTCTAAAAAAATCCCCAATGATTACTTTCTGTTTTTTTTTCTTCCCAGGTATAGAAATGGTAAATGCCATCCATTGTTCCCACCGTCGAGCAGTATTCCTCTTTTTGGAATCTTTTTGCAATGACGAATGTCAATTTATTGGAATAAGCTGTAAGAACTACGAAGATTTTCAAAATGGCGCTTGCACTGAATGGAATTCTGCAATATCTACTATGGGAATAAACGCCGAGTGGCAAGAAGATGCGGCGCCAGAAACACAATTTCATTTGGATACTAATTCTAAGTTTCCATTTTGTATAAATTAGAATAAATACAAAGAAGTATATTTATTTTGGAACTCTTGCATAGTTTTTGAGATATAAACAACTTACAATATTTAGAGATCATTAATGCATGGGAATTGAATAAATTATTGATTCATTTATTTTTTGCTCGGCTATCCCGTGTTGCGTAGTGTAGATTGAGTCATCTTTTGATTTTTCATCCTGCTTATCATAAAATAATTTTTCATTACAATCCCATGAAAATTAGATTTTTATTTTTTTTAAATACGTGTTTTTCAATGTTTTAAGTTAGGGCTGGAATAGACTGGTTGATAGAGCACTGGGCCTAATACCAAGAGGTTGTGGGTTCGATCCCTGCCGGCAGAGGACTTCTGGTGTAGTAAATGGTGGCTGATGGAAGTTAAATCTGTGGTGTCACAAAGTACTCCATGTTCCCATTACAAGTCATACCTCTCAGGATATTGATTCAGGAGTTTCTTTGTCTTCTGGATTGGTTCAAAATTACAAGGCTACGGAGTTGAACATTAGCCGTAAACCCATAAAATTGGGTCTGTTGTTCAACGACGGTTATAAAATATAAAATGAAATGTTTTTTGTTTTTTTTTGAATAATTGTTTTCGCTCTCTCTACTAATTACATTCTTCCTAATTACTAATTTCTCTTTTCGAGGGCATCTAATTGAAGACTTTGCTCGGTGAATAAAAAATATTTAACTAACTGTGAATAACAAATATTTAAATAACTGTGAAAAACAAATATTTATCTGACTGTAAATAATAAATATTTAATTAATCGTGAAAAACAAATCTTTAACAGTGAATAACAAACACTCACCTAACTGTGAAAAACATATAAGGTAAATAACCAGTGAAGGAACACTTAAGCTTCGCCTGCCTTTTATAAAATCATAATTATTTCAAAATTCGTAATTTTAGTTAAATGACAGTGTCAACATATTTGTTACTAATTGCAAATTATGTAAAAGAATTGTAGAGAACTTACATAATATTGTTTTAAAGTTTTGGAGGTTCAAATAACAAGTAGTAAGAAGACCAAGTGAATGAACACCCAGTGAAGGAGCACTTAATTTTGGTTTTGTTTTTTTAATGCTCTTTATGAATTTATAAGCCATACAAATATTTGAACACAAGTCTATTCTTGAAATTATGACATATAAATACTTGGAAAATTTTAATTTTTTTTTTGTAATCATGAATTGAAAATTAAAGTGTCAACATATTAACACATATTGTTCATTCACTGGGAAATCCATGTCCAGTAAAGGAACATGCCTGTTTCCTCACTGGTTAGTTGTTTTTCGTATTTTTAACATACTTTTGATGCGGAACATCACTAAAGGTACAAGAAAATTGAAGTTTGTCTTTTAATTTTATTAACTATGAAAAAAAAACCAGTAAAGGAACACTTGTTCCTTCACTGGTTTTTCATCGTTTGGTGATCCAGTGAATAAACACCCCCTTATCTCAGTACTTTGTTATGCTATGATGCTTAAAGAAAATAAAACGTAACTTCAACAACTATATTTTGAATTCTCTTTTTCACAGTGAGAAAAATAAAACTATTACATGCAATTAATTCCACTTCAAACATATAAATACAAATATTCACCTTATAATTTTATCAAAGAAGCAAGGTGTTGCAGAGATAATAACAAATTCAAAAATGTTTCCAGAGAAGTCTATTTGACCAAGTAATCTAAAACATCGCTAGATGACTTCCTATTGTTTGGCAGTAAGCTATTGTTACCAATCAATCTAAAGAACAACTTTCAAATTCTTATTTTTAATCAATATATATGAAATGTTCCTTCACTGGGTAGTGTTCCTTCACTGGTTGGTTTACCCTAGTTAACTAATTGTAAATAACAAATATTTAACTAACACAATGATGAATGTTCGATTAACCATAAAAAAATATTAATTATCGGTGAATGACATAATTTTTGCTAACTGTGAATAACAAATACTTAACTAACTGTGAATAACAAATACTTAACTAACTCCGAATAACAAATATTTAGCTAATACTTTACAAATATTACTTAGTTTAAAAACGAATATTTTACCAATCGCAATGAATATAGAAATAAAAATATTGAAAAGTTACCAGTATTTAAAGACGAACTTTTTCTGATTTGATGCGTAATTGTTATTAAATATCATAAGTTAATCGTAATCAAGAAAGCAATTTAAAAAAGTGACTGGCGTTTTATTATTAATATTTGTTCTATTCTCAATTACCAAACAGTTTCCGAAGATACTTTTATTATTTCCAAAAATAAATAAATATGTATTCACGTAGAATTAAAAACTGATTCGTTTTTGTAGCAATTCGGAACTTTCTTTTTTTCCTTCCTTAGCAAAAGTGAAATAAAAATTATAAACAAAAATTATCGAAGAACTAGTTTATATTCATTATCAAACTTTGAAATCGAAGAAAAGGAAAGAAGATCAGCTACACCTGACAAAATATGATGTGTCATTAATTCTTTTTCCTCGTCCATTGAAATGACGTTTTTGAAATGTTGATATTTCGTTTGGAAAAAAAATATGCTGCACAGAATGAAGTATATCATAGCAATTTGTGCTATTTTGAGTTCTGCGTTGATAGTTATTTTTTCTGAACTGGATTACTTTTATCTGTTTTCTACGGATCCACTAAATGGTAGGTAGATTTTGATTTTTAGCGAATATAGAAGCATTCATAAGGTAATTTTTTTTCACTAATTTTATGTTAAAATATATTTTTAGGTATTGGGGTTGATTTATAAAAAGCATTTAATTTAACACATTACCTAAATTTAATTTAATTTTATGACAATTTTTTTGGGAGAAGAGATTTTTTATAATTTTAACTACCGTAAAAGACTATAAACTTGAACTTCTGTGCCGACGGAATATATAAATTCCTTGTATAAATACAAATAAACCGTACGAAATATGATCAAACGAGCGTTATAATTTAACTACCGTAAAAGACTATAAACTTGAACTTCTGTGCCGATGGAATATATAAATTCCGTGCATAAATACAAATAAACCGTACGAAATATGATCAAACGTACGTTATAATTTAACTACCGTAAAAGACTATAAACTTGAACTTCTGTGCGAAGGAATATATAAATTCCGTGTATAAATACAAATAAACCGTAAGATCAAACGAACGAACGCGAGGCAGTGGTAACTCTGGCGATAGAGCACTCGCCTCCCAATGCAATGCCCTGGGTTCGAATCCCACGGTTAGCAGGTTGATACGAATTCCACATCCGGCTCGCACCACCGGTCTCGATTATTAAAATATCTTTAATAATCGACGGGTTATGAGTTAAAATCCTCTTTGCCATCGGGTTAACCGTGGGAGTTTTTGTGGTTTTCCTCTTCATGTATCGCAAATAGGGGTTAGTTCTATCGAAAAGTCCTTTAAAAAAGCTAGTTTTCTCTATTGCTCAATCCAGAAGGTGGATTTTTCTTGGTTGCGTTCAAAATTACAAGGCTACAGAGTTGAGTATTAATAGTAATTAACTCGAAATTTTGCTATGTGTTCATCGACTGTTGTAAAATAAAATAAAATAAACGAACGCATAGAGTACAAGAAAAAATAACACCCCTGTATCAGATTATCTTCTTGGCCCCGTGGAATTCTATCGAAGTTGACTGAATCTTTAGATTCTAGATGTTTTAAGTAGTAGGGTGCAAATTTTTGGCGTACCAATAAAAAGATTTTTTTTTTGCTTGGTCAATGGAATAAAAAGGTTCTGTTAGCTACTCTAAGTAACTGACTATACTAAGGAACTAAACTAAGTATTAATATTTATGAATTTGTTAAAAATATATACCTATTTATCAAAGATAAATTTTAAAGAAATTTTCTAATTCTTAGATATCTCAATATCTACAAAGAAACTAATTGAGGACATCAACAACTTCAGTCAAAATTTTAAAGAGAGATTTAGAAAATTGAAAAGATTCATCAGTGAAAATCGAAATAAGGTGGATAATCTTGATGTCTCTTACTATCTGTTCACATACATGAACCCAAAGGAGCCATATCACCTGAAAACTACCCAAGATTCTTGGATCCAGAGTAATCTTGATCCAAAACATCCAACGATATTCCTTATACATGGCTTTGAAACTGAAATCAACATACAAAATGGTACTTATACAGTAAGTAATGCCTTAAAAGATTTTCATTTACTTTTTTGTTTCTTAATTTAGTAATTTATTTACTCTTGCTTGTTTTTTCCCTCATTTTCCCGAGTTCTTTAAAACAGTTCAACCTTACACTGGATGTCTCAAAAGACGGTTGCAAATATCAATTAGAGAAAAGACGGAGACAAAAATGAACCATTTATTGCATTCTTCCTTGGTAAATAGGTTTATTCTCATCAAGTTCTTAAGTTAGTAGCGAAGTTCATCAAGAGATAGAGCCAATAGCTATGAAACTGAATACATTTTTCTTGCACCACATCAGACTATTCCAATTGAAATATTTACACGGGTGTTTGTGGATATCGTCCTAACAGGCTACGCCATGTTGTTTCTGCAAATAGTGGTTATTTTAAAAGCATTGTTTTCGAATTTTTTTAGTTATCAGCACCATCTGTTGGTTGATTTTGTAACGAATTTTAAAACTGGGTGGTAATAAAATTTCTTCTCCTAAGCAGGTCATATAAAATCCTTCAATTTTATTTTTTTTTTACTAATTTTTCAAATCGTTGGTTACTTTTGGGATATCCGGTAAAGTTTATATTTGTTTCTAACAACTGATCCTTAAAAGCACATCACTTGCAGAATTTGATACATCAAGGAGGCAATATAATGATAAGCCATGTTTAAAATTGTTCTCTAGAGCGTTATTAAGATTGCTAATAAGTAAAAACTTCCATGATTTAAAGGCAGACAGATATTTTTTCGTATTGTACAGTCACCCAATTTCGGAAACTTGTAAGGTACCTATCTGGAAACAATAATAAGGGGCGGTTTTAATTTTCAAAAATTTCGTCCTTGTAAAAAGTGTGACTTAACACGATATTTCCCAAAACCCTTCGCATCTATATTGAAAAATATTTATAAGAAATTTTTACTACTTTAGGCTTTTAAGAAAATTATAACGTTTTGACGAATATTTGCTATGCATGACGAATATTTGCTATGCATGAAGGAACTTTATTAATTTTTGTCAGTGTGCAAACTGTTCTCTTAAAAAATATCGATCAACTTTTTTACTTAGTGGCTCATGCATTTTTCATATAATTTCGCAATCTATAAATTGGTTAATAATTCAAATCACAATTATAATAGGATCTCGGTTTTTCTTTTATTTAGTTTGGACGTTACTTAAACTAAATAAGCAGTTTATTGTTTAGAAAAAAAATTTACAATTATATTTTATACGTATTTATACAAAGAATAAACATTTGCATCAAAAATGTAATCTTAAGATACAAGTGAAATTTTTCCCGTCTGCAAAATTTGCTTTTTCAGGGTTTTCATTAGGATTTTAAAACTGATTCTAGAAAAGTCATTAAAAGTTATCATCGTTTTAACAAGTGCTAGTAATTATTAAACTGCCTTAATAAATGCACTAAATCAATCGTCAGATACATTTTGACACTGCAAAATGTTTTAAATAAATAGGTATTTATTTATTAGTTATAGGGGATTGTTTACCAAAAATTAATGCAATCTGGAGACAATTGCCACGGCTGGCGTTCAGTAGTTGACATTTTTACTTGCTTATATCTCATTTAGTATGACAATACTAAAATATTGTTTCATTTTTGTAACATGTGTACATAAATATATCAAAAATTAATTCAAAAATGCAATCGAAATTTATTAATTCAATACTGAGACTGACGGCACCGAAAACACTAAACTCCATCTGATTGCCTAATAAACTTGTATATATTTCAAATAATCGTCTTTCAACTCCTTTTTTTTCCTACTGCAATCGAACAAGTTTTGGCTCTTCCAATTCCGCTTTCCACAGCAGTGAGTCGTCAGATTTCGATTGAGATTTTGCTTCGACCCCAATGATGTATATTTTCATTTTTGATTAGGATTTTAAATTTTAAAGGTAGTTTTTACATGGACACAAAAATCTTCAAATTTTGAGAATTAAAATTTATGAGTTTCCATTCATAAGATTTGTCTGAGCATGAAACTTTATTCTTTCAGAAGATGAAGGATAATATTCTTAATAGATCTGTCTACCGGAATGTCTTCCTCATGGATTATTCAAAGTATTCTTCAGGTTTATTCTCGGAAACGGCGAAAATGAGTTTTTTAGTATCTCAGAACTTAGCCAATTTCATTCACTTTCTTATGGTAAGTATAAAAATGCCAACAGGTATTTTCTCTGACTGCACGATAAAAAAAAATTTTCAACTTTGTGTTGCAGTAGAACTTTAAATGCTTCCAAATTTTCCTGTCCGCTACGTCATCCTTACGCAAATTTACTTTATTACTAGATCAGAGAGAAAATCGTCAACACGAGAAAAAATTTACAGTGCGTTTCATCAAAATTAAATCCCAATTTTTTTTCAACAATATTTCTGAATGTTTCACCTGACAATTTTTAACTGATTTTATCACTCGGTGCAAGAATTAGTCTATGCTCAATAATGATGTGTCATACCCTGCAGAGGATCAAAATTGTGATGGCATGTCTTCGGATCATCCTCTTGGATGTTTCCCAGACCGTCACCAATAGCCCATTGTGCAGCTCTAGTGCGACGTAAATGAACCATTTCCCTTCTCACGAGGCCTCCCTTGCCTAGCGGTATTGCCCGCCAAACTCTGTGCAAATCGTGGAGGTAGCGGGTTCGAATCGCGCTGTTACACTGGATGTATCTTCGTGCTGTCCTTCTTATTATGCTATCTGTCCTTCTATTTGACAAATAAGCCTGAATTGAGCACACAAGCCTGCAAATGTATGTGATTCCAATAATAAAACAGTCCTTTCTCACAAATCGTAGCGACATTTTCGACCAATAGCGTGATCTGGCCTCTTTGAAATTTAATCAACCGTGTATCGGAGATTTTACTTATAAGACAAACATGAACATTCAAACCTAAACAGTTAAGAGGTTCCATGCAGTTTACGTTCTGCATTAACGCTCAACTTGCTTGATTAAGTTAAACACTCAAACATAACGACAAATACATAAATATAGGGAAGATCTTATTACGAAGCAGAAAAAATTACAATGAAAGAAACAATCGTCTAATTTTTCTGATTAGGCAATCAACTAGTTATTAAGTACTTAATAATGCAACTGGTCCATCAACAATGCAATGTAGTCCAATTTTAAAATTTTTTTACCGTTTTTATTTCCAGAAAAATGCCAGTATGGCGGCTGATCAGTTTCATCTTGTGGGTGCAAGTCTAGGTGGAGAAGTGGCAGCAAACGCCGCATCTCTTGTACCTGGTCTAGGAAGATTAACAGGTTAAATGTAGTATTCAATTTCTTCCTATTATTAATTATCATTATTAACACGTTGAATACCATGGGGGTCACCGGTGACCGACGAATCCAAGATCATTAGAAACACATAATTCGAGTAAATTTTAAATTTTTTTATATTACTATCGTTACTAAAATGGTTTAAAGGAATTAATGCAATATAGAACACACAAAAATAGTTTTATTTATATGCGCAGAGATGCCAACTTGCTCCGGACAGTGAATAAATATTTTCAAGTGGTAGTCTATTAATTGTGATTCTTTGTTTAATAAATTCAATTTAGTAGATTTTTATCCACCACTATTTCTAAGCAATTCGTAGGCTTATATAATTCACCACTCTTTTCAGAGATCTCATGCTAAAGCTTTTAAAAACTAGCAAAATCTGTCTGATCTTTTCAAATTTAGTTTGTAGTTATTTACCGTTGTGGCCAGACAGGCAAGTCATGTAAAATTAGCGTGGCATTCAACGTGCTAAAACGATGACTATTTTTGCGACATTTTAATTGAATTTACATAAAACTAACAGTTTTTGTCCTAATGTTTAAGCAACATATTTTGATTGAACGTTTATTAAAAATGTTAACTTTCTTATTTCAGGATTAGATCCAGCGGGACCGATTTTTGAACTTCTGCCTTCAAATTACCGAATCAGTTCTGATGATGCCCAATTTGTGGACATTATACATACAAGCTCGATTGCACCCTTTCCTAAAGGTTAATATTCGTTGTTTGAAATATTTTGACCTGCTGCTCAATAAGTATTTTAATTGAGCGTCTCTTCAGATAGGCGAATGAAACAAATATTTAGAGTGTCTTAAAATACTTCCTTTTGAAGTTAATATCCATACATCAAAGCGTACAGTACAGCCTAATATTACTACTTTTACTATTTATGTCATAACTAGTTGAGCAAACAAAATTATCGAATTATTCTAAAAACTTATACAAAACACTATTTTTTTTAATTAATTTTTTATATTGGCCTATAGTTGAGATTAAAATCAACAGCTAAGCAGATCTATGTTGTATATGACGAGTTCTAATTCAAAAAGATCTAAATGCCGAAAAGTTTTGTGAATCGATGACGTCATGAATTAAATATCTCGCATGAGTCTATGTGTCCGACTCTGAGTTATGCAAAAGGATCTTACTCGCATTGATTCCAACATTTAAAAGGATCTGACACAAATTGATGCAAACATTCAAAAATGTCTGACTCATTGGGGCATTGTTTCACATCGGTCCAAGCTTACTTTGACTTTTTACTAACATTTAAAAATGCCTTATTCACATGATTTCAAATATTTGAAAGGGTCTAATTCCCGTTTTCAAGCACTAAAAATGTCTAAAACATACACTAGTTCAAATATTCAAAATTTATTTTAATTAGCATATGTCTCAACATTTAAAACGGACTCATATCAAATCATAGCATTCTATAGGTCTTAATTCACAATGATACACATATTCAAGGAGTATCTTACTCCCTTTTGTCCAAACGTTCAAAAAGAGCCTGACTCGCATTGACAGAATTTAAAGTATTCTTATTTAAATCAGTTCAAGCATTTAAAAGGGTTTTTACTCGCGTTGATTTAAGCATTTGAAATGATCGGACTCCCATAAGTCCAAACATTTAAAGGAATTTAATCCTCACTGGCTCGTCCAGCAGTGGACTGATCGTTAAGACACGGTTCCCAGCAGATCACCGAAGTCAAGCATGACCGGCTACGGTCAGTGTGCGTGTGGGTGATCACTTGAATCTTTCTGAGTAGGGTCCGAGGGTGTGCGGTATGGGTCCTCGTTAAACTGTTCTACCGTAAAGTGCTCGACTTCGCGTGCAGGTCGTCGGGCTACCGAAGCGGGGGTGCCATCCCCTCTGCAGAGGATCAAAATTGCGATGGCATGTCTTCGGATCATCCTCAGGGATGTTTCCCAGACCGTCGCCAATAGCCCATTGTGCAGCTCTAGTGCGACGTAAATGAACAACAAGAACAACAACAACCTCTCTGGTTCAAACATTTAAAATGATCTGACTCCCTTAAGTTCAAACATTTAAAGGAATTTAATTCACACTGATTCAAACATTCAAAATGATCTCTCCCATAAGTCCAAACATTTAAAAGGGTCAATTCAATCAGGAAAAATGTAGCCGAATCAGCAGGTGTTGCTGTTACTCAAAATGGTGAGCTTGAACTAAATAACTTTTTGGATTTGAGCCCACTGGAAATAAAAAATTCCTCAATCCTTCGTTTTTATAAATCGTACCTGAAATCGCTTTTTTTTCACTTATGCTTCTTTAAATTACTATTCTTCAATTATTCGAACAAGTTTTTCTCTGAAACAATTTCCGTCTAAGAAACTATTAAATGTATAAGTATAAGAATACAAATTCACCGTGCACGTGCAAACTCTTATAACGTGGCTTTTAATTTGTGACATGTAGAAATTTTGGTCTATAATTTCATGCAAGTAACTGTTTGAGCATTTTTTATGAAAGTACTCAACTTCACATCGCCTTGCTGTGATTGTTTCATACTTTTTACGCAATATTTGTATAACCTTATTTTTATGTAACAGGTATTGGTATTTCTTATCCTGCTGGAGATATGGATTTTTATCCTAATGGAGGACAGTATCAGCCAGGTTGTGGAGATTCTAATAAAATTTCAGGAACCAGGAACAGTAAGTAACTTTCTTAAAATTGTAAATTTATTTAAACATATTACTTGCTAGCTGACAGTAATTGCAAAAAAAAAAGAATGAAAAAATATCTGTAAAGTAACGTAAATTAAAAAATATTAAATATGTGCAGAAAAGACCTAGTGAACAAATGTGCAAATATATCACGGTGGACCCAGAAATGGAAACATATCAAGTCTAAAAATATTTGTGGTGAAAGTCAGGCACTCGGATGTATTATAGTGTTGAGTCGAGTTTCGGCACAGCTTTTGAAGTTGGAATTTGTTATTATTTTATCAGATTTTTTTTTAATGGTGGGCACTTGGAACTATTGTCCACTGGCCACAGAAAGTGCCAGAACTGCTAACTCTTTTTTCGTTAGCCAGTGGGAGAAGCCACGGCTGTGGAGCAGTGTCGCCCACATCCCACTACCACACAAAGGAGAAAGGACATAGAACATAGATAGAGAGAAAGAAACATACATGCCTTTCCCGGGATTCGAAGCCAAAACCTTTCTGGTGCAAGTACAGTTCCCTGTGCCCCCTACACAGGCCGGTCGGCTCATCAGAAAAACTTCCATTAAGGACTTTTTCTTAATCTAGTTAGTGTATAAGTAATATTTCTGGATCTGTGATCAGAAATTCTTTACGGTTTCGTTTAAAAAGTCTAAATCTGTTCACACTGTGAGAAATTGGTTCACAAATATCACAAAACTTACTTCGTTTTTGACGAAACCGTTTCCTGGTATATGCTCCGAGAGAATTTTTTGCCAAAGTGGCGAAAGAACTATCGTCACTTCTTCGAAGAAACGATAACTTCGTAAATATTAAAGAATATTTCATCATTCTATTTCTTACCAAAAAAATTACCTAACTTTTTTAATAATCCTTTTATCTTAGGCACCATATAAATGGATCAATATCACCCTAGCAGTACAAGAAAAGACAGATGGAACCGAGAGACAAATTGCGCCCATGCCCGAAGCTGCATTCGACACCGGTATCTTCCTAGTACGTGGGCCAACTCCGCTACCATCATGTAGCACAGTCAGCTTATTCGTTACTTTTATTTCAGCTTCTATATCAGGGATGGCGAACCAATGGCACGCGTGCCATTTATGGCACGCGACACACCATTCTAGGCACGCCACCGATCACAGAGTTCACTATGAAGCGTATTAACTAAAATAAAATCACAAAAAACAAACAAAATAAATAAAAAATTACTAACAAAAAAAATTAACAATTAGTGCCAAAACTAACTTGCTTAAACTAACATCTTACAACCTGATATAAGTTATTTGTCATCTAATCTGCAACAACAGAAGTCACACTGCTGTAACTTTAAGTTGAATTACTCTGATAAGTGACACATTGCAAAATGTTTTTTTTTCACAGTAAATAAAGAGTTTTGAGTTTATAGTATTTATTATTAGTACGAGGGTTGTAAATTAAATAGTGGCAACTTAACTTTGAAACTCACAGAAGGGCGGGCATGCGCAAATAGGATATGGGAGCGGTGAGGTGGCGCTGTTGTCGATGTGTAGAGTGCAAAAAACAGTCTATTTGCTTAGAAGGGTAGTTGTTGCTTGGCGTTAAAGTGAGGAGTTACGTTTCCATCGCTCTAAAGCATGTTGTCAAAAGGCTTAATGACGAAAAAAGAAGAGATGCTTGAACCCATCGTGCTACTGTCCTATACGGTAAAGCATTTGCGCCACAGGCTTCCACTAATCCACGATAGCATTCTGTTGCATTTTTGCCGCGGACAACCTCGATTTTAAGCCACGACCGCTGATCACCTTTTGAAAACATGCTTTAGAGCGATGGAAACGAAACTCCTCACTTTAACGCCAC
>NC_092209.1:76824431-76828441 GCF_043381705.1 Parasteatoda tepidariorum
AGAGATTGCCTAGCTTAATAGTTATATATTATACCCCGATTATACACTAGCTCCAATTTGTCCTCAAGATTTTCTTGGTTTTCAGAATTCTCTTCATTTTTATCTTCACTTTCATATTCATTTACTGAAAGACGTTGATTTTGAAAAAAAATTCTATACGCTATCAGATATTACATTGTACGTTTATAATAGAATTCTTTACACTTTTGTACATAGATTTTGTAAAATGTTAGGGATGTTTTGAAATAAAAGCTAAGTTTGAATATGCTGTTTTTCTAAAGCTTTAAGTAAGAAAGGGCTTAGAATTTTTCCTCAAAAGTTCAAGATCAAAAAATATTTTTAGTTTTGCTTCAATGTCTTTTTGAATTTTTTTTAACATTTTAGTTCAAAACACTGGTAATCACATTGTTGATCAAGAACAAGATTATTTTAAAATTTATACAAAACAATTTGTTGTAGATCTGTTAGCGTGACGTTAAAATTTCCGTTTACAGCCCAAATTTGCCCTCATTTTGAAAAAAAATTCTATAAACTTTTAAACTTTACTTTAAGTTTATAATTTTACGACACCTGCTTACAAAACATAAATTAAAATTTTCAATAAATCTTTAAAAAAAATGTGCCAAAACAGTCAGACAGCTTAGCAAAAACTTCCATTTTTTCATTAAAAAAAGTTGTGCGTTTAACCTTTAGTTGCGTTAATCTTGAATATTGCATTAATCTTAAATTTAGTTTAATTAATCAATTAAATTGAACAATTGATCTATCCAATTCAATAAATTGGACTTATTTTTAAATCTTTGTACGAGTTGAGCTTTAAATAGTATTTTAAGTCCAATTCAATTGATCTAATCTGTTCAACTCAATTCATTGTTCTATAAAGTCAATTTAATTGATCCTTAATTTTCAAACAAATGAAATGTAAAAGGATTGTTGAATTTTAAACATAGTTCTGCAAGAAAAAAAATGGAAGGGATTTTGAATTGTTGCATGAGTTGAATTGTTGCACGCTTTAAATTCAATTTTAAGTTAAGTTCAATTGATCTATTAAATTATTTGGTTTATAAAATCCATTTAATTGATACTCAAATTCAATTCTGATGATTCTAAAATTCCATATTTTTGATTCTTAATCAAATAAAATGTAAAAGGGTTATTTAATAACGTTTTGACTTAATCAGCAGTTTTGAAGAATTTTTTGGATCAAAATAAAGTCGGGAGGACTATAAAACAGTTTTTAATATCGTTGAAAGTTACATAAATTTAAATATTTTAGTTAATTAAATTCATTTGAAGTAAATAACAAACAAAATCTATGATCTCTGTTAAAAAAATTCGTAGACAAACGTAATAAAATTATCTCAGTTCTTTTTTTCCATTATGATGTGAAATAAGTGTGCTATTTTGTGACATAAGCCTGAAAATTATCTAGAACTTTCCATCTTCCATTGTCATGGTAACATTAATTTTGCTTACACCATTCTAAGAATAGAAATCTCTTAACTCCATTGATATAATTCATTTTCTCACTTATGCAATCGGGTTTTATGACCTTTTAAAAGAGTACCGGAGTTTTATAACTTTCCATAGTGGTTGAGAAATGGTCAAGCAAAGCAAAATTCATGCCGCTGTAGCCAACCTTGGCGTTTCAGTTGTATCATTTTTATGTGCAATTGCGTAGGAATCACAAATGTCTGCACTTCATGATTCACGGGTCATTAAAATTAAGTTCATATAGGGTTTTATTTGAATAAGCGAGTCTCGGTTTTCGTAAGAACATTTCATAAACAATAGAATAAGAGCAATAAACCGTGGATTAAATTTATTATTCTACTTTAGTTGCTTTCAAAGTAAAAATATTTTACTACTCTAAATTTTTTTAAATAGTTGAAAAAATATAAATTAAATAGAATCGAAATTTAACGAAACAAAAATAGAAAAATAAGACAAACAAAGTTGTAAGAAGCAATTACAGGTATATTTTTAAAAAAATTTATCCTCTGCGCTATACTACAATAGAAACAGAAAAAAGACAAACAAATAAAGTTGTCAGAAATAATTACAAAAACATTTTTACAAAATTCCTTTTTCCACTGCTTTACCCCAAATTATAGATTTTTAAGCTTTTATATTTATTTATAAGCAGATGCACTGAGTAGCCCATAATCCGATTCACTGATTTCCAAATTCGCCATTTTACTGTTTTACCAATTTCATCATTCATTGATTCGCATCATTTTCACCCTTGAATCATTCCTTCACTCACTCATTTAATCATTTAGTCTAAATGAAGACATCATTTGGCAATCCAAAAGAAATATATATATATTTTCATCATTCATATACCGTTAAAATAACCACTAAAATAATGAAAAAGTACACTAATAGCAAAATATAACAAACGCAACTAGCATTTGCGTATTATTCCTAGTCATATCAAGAGTCATTTTCACAACGAAAGGTCGGCAGCCATTTTCCAACTAGCCAGAGTGCTCATATTTTACCAAAAGCTCTGTGCTAAAAAACAATACAAATTTAATACATTTTATGAAAATACTTGAGGCTTCATTTTATTACACGATTGCTTAAATTAAAACTTTTCTAACTATATAAAGTCTTGTGTGCTTCGCAATAAGACTTAATTTGAACAACAAACATGGCAGATTCTGAGTAAAAAATTTATTTTTTAAAACCTAGAAGCTCCGTTCCGCGCTCGCTCCAATTACCAAACCCCGTGATTGCTTCTCATTCATCACTGTTTTTTTTCTATTCTTAAAATATCAATATATTTTTTTTTCTAAAAAAAAGATCATATTGTTTAAAAATATATATAACTACTAGTGGGCTGCGCCCCCTGCTCGCTAACGCTCGCCAATGCCCGAAAATTGCTACGCAATCTTATATGGTTTGCTTCGCAAACCAAGCTCGCTTCCCTCGCTACTAACTTGGGTGCAATCCAATGCACAAAATTCTAGGAATTCAAAACAATCATTCAAATCCATATAAAAAAAACTTTTTTTTAAAAAAATTACATCTTTTTAGTAAATACTAAGTCATTAAAATAAATTTGAATTCAAATNTTCCTGGATACAATATATATATATACTCATAATTGTGCCCGTAGCGTCATATGATGACATTTATCGGCATGATTTCCTATGTGATTTTAATCCTGATGATGTCCCTTAACTCCTTTTGAAATTTGACACAACATTTATGTTCCCCCCTGTTCTAACTTGTATATTTAATTTCTTAACATTTTTAAACTTGAACACTTCGTCAAAAAATAGAGTAAAAATGTCATTTTTTAAGGAAAAATTGTCTTAGAGAGAGAAACTTATTCCAGAGTGGAAATTAGTGATACGAAAGTATGTAATATCCATTAAGAAATCTCATGCGACAGAAAACAAAATAAATAAATAAATTACCACACAAATTCCACAGTGTTATTAACAGTACTGGGGGGAAAAAATACGCTTACGTATATAGAATGTGTGACAAAATAAGTAGAAATAAATTAGAATAACTTACTTCATTAACGACACATAATTATCATCTTATATCTCTAAACATGGTTTTTACCTCTTTTGAATTACGTTAAAAATAATTTTAAAAATTTCAATCTAAATAGGGTAAACTAACCAGTGAAGGAACACTTATGCTTCACTTGCCTTTTAAAAAATCATAATAATTTCAAAATTCGCAATTTTAGTTAAATGACAGTGTCAACATATTTGTTAATATTTGCAAACTATGTAAAAAAAATTTAGAGAACTTGCATAATACTGTTTTAAAGTTTTGGAGGTTCAAATAACAAGTAGTAAGAAGACCCAGTGAAGGAACAGCTCTTTCCAGTGAATAAACACCCAGTAAAGGAACACTTAATTTTGGTTATTTTTTAATGCTCTTTATGAATTTATAAGCCATAAAAATATTTAAAAACAAGTCGATTCTTGAAATTATAACATATAAATACTTGGATAATGTTAACTTTTTTTTTTGTAATCATG
>NC_092209.1:76828941-76873528 GCF_043381705.1 Parasteatoda tepidariorum
CGCCATCTGTTATCATAAATCCTCAACAGAGATCTCTTGTACCTGTGCGCTACTGGGAATTGACGTTTGCTGCTATCCTGTTTTAATAAACTAGGATGCACCATGGGAGAAACTTTTCATCGTAAATTCTCTGCCATAAGTTAAATAAAATTTTAAGTATAGAATTATAATATTGAGTTCAGGCAAATCTAGAATAAATAAAATTTCAGCTACTGAAATTTTTTTCTTCTAAATATCAAAATGAGAACAAATTATTAGAGGATAACTTATCACGCAATGAGAAATTTTTCTTCCATCGATTTTTTTGCATTATGCCGCCCAAATGCCCGCCATTAACCAAAAAAAAATAAAAACAAAAACAAAATTTCATTATGATATTTTGAAATACTTTTTTCAGCAATTGGAACTTCATGGCTAAAATTACCCGATGGCTATAAAATACCAGTAATCTTTACCCCCTAACCTTAATAATATATTTTGCGATGTACGATTTTCTTAAATTTATTTTAATAAGCACTAAAATCTTTATTATAAAAATTTTAAATTAGTTATATAAAGTTTGAAAATTACACCCATTCACTGTGTTCTTTCTGATAATCGTTTAAATTTTTGAGGCTTATTAATTCATAAAATAGTTCAAATCTGCTGCAACTAGTGCTAAGGTGAACCATCCTTCATATACTTGATAACATGGTATAGAGATATCTAAGCTTACGTCATTTCCACTTAGCTATCCACTGGAAATCCATCAATGAGATGCAGATAAAAACGTATACGTTTCTATTGGGATGCGAATATGAATCGTCCAATAGCATTAGTGCAAACGACTATTGCTTTATTCCACTCTGTGATCTAGTTCAGTCTCCGGCTTGGCCATCTCTTTTATGGTTCGACTTGATTGGTACAATTTAATATTTATGCTTACAGCGAATTGAACCTTTATCATGATTCAAGATACCAATTTTGTGTGCAATGTTGAACCCATTTTCCTGGGTGTGTATTTTACAAACTTTCAACTTAGTGTTTTTGATTTTAGCATCCAATATAACCTAGTGCTTCAATCCAACTACGTGTAATAATTAAGTAAATAATCAGAAGAAACTAAAGCAGTAAGATATTATTTGATTAAAAACTTCATTCGCTTCAAAAATATACAAATTGGGAATAACAGTCGACATGTTTCACGCGCTCAAAACAGACGCCCATTTTCAAGACTTGCCAGACGTAAATGGAAACAAATAAAGGTGATATGAGATATAAAACGTAAAGTTACAGACGGAAAATAAAAAAGAAATAAAAATAAAAAATAAAGGCGAGAAGCAAAACTAGAAAAACCACAGTTGCTGAGAGAGGAAAAAATGTGAAAACCAGAAAAGAAACACCACAGTGGCAGAGAGAGCAAATAAGGGCAAAATGCATTTCCAAGCTCTATGGAGAGATGGTAAGTAACTAATGTTTCTAACAAGGAAATCAGCATTCGTATGAATAAAACATGATTCTAAGGCATCAAGATGAGTTGATGTGACTGGCTTAGAAATAATTTTGGAACTGTCAAAATTGAATTTGCGCCCAAGATTCCTATAATGTTCAGCAATTTTTTCTCTCGCGTACTGTGTTTTTCTAATTTTGCTTCTCACCTTTATGTTTCCATTTTTCGTTTACAACTTTATATTTTGTATTTCAAATCATTCGTGTTACTCCTCATTCACGGCAGGCAAGTCTTGATAATGGCCGTCTGTTTTTGAGCGCTTAAAACATATCAACTGTTATTTCCTATTTGTATATTTTTGAAGCGAATGAAGTTTTTAATCAAGTAATACGTGTAATATTGATTTTATGTAATACTTATATTGTGCTGTGTTTCTGTTTAAAGTATTTTGTGCTGCCATCTATATTTCATTTTAAAAAGCCACGTGATTAGTAAATGTTTTACAATTAGGTAGTGTGTTAGTATTTTGTGTATGTTTGCATTTTGTGTTCGTCATTTAAATATATTGTTCGAAAGGGGTCGTTAGTATCAATTATTTAGTAGCCATGCTGATCTTTATTTGATAACACTTTTTTCCACTAAACTTTTCAGCTGAATAACATTGTTTTCAAATATTTTACTAATTCATTTATTGACCCAATTCTTTAGTAACATAATCTTCTTTCTCTTTTTCTTTTTATGTTGGCCTCTTCTATGGATGAAACCACTCTGCAGCAGCGGTAAGCCTTTTTTTTTTCTTGCCATGGATTGCTTTATTTTTTTCTTCCTTTTCTTTCTTCTGCATTTTGTCAAACCAATTTATTTATAAATTTTAAGTGTCATCTGTGTTTGCCTTTGTTTTTCGACCAAGTGTCTCAAGTCTGGTGAAAACGTGAGAATGCACTTATTCACGATGTTAATGTACCGCCGAGTGTTCGAGTGGATGCTTATGTAAAGTTTTTCCTTTTCTGAGAAGGTCGTGTTATTTGTTTTAGTGGTCTCTCCTAACGTTGCCAAATATGTTTAAATAATTGTTTTTTTCTTGAATTTTTGTATAGTCGGCCATTGTTTTATGAAAAAAAGCATTTTTTTTTTACGCATGCTTCTGAAGAAAGTACATATTTTCTCATTAAAAAGAAAATACCTCTTTTTGAGAGTTGTTTAAATATATTGATTTTGCGCTTAGATATGTTATTTATTTTGCGTTCTTTCACTCAGATATGATAAATTCGTGGTATTCTAAAATTTTTATACGGTGATTTTTTAATTTTTTATTATGGAACAGAATTGATACCGATAGATTAGTTGATTATATTTCGTAAAATATACTGCTCGAAGTAAGTAATTAAATTCTCATTCTATTTTAATTATAAAAAAACTAATTGTTTTTATTATTTTTTTAATTTTAACGCCAGAAAGACGGATGGGATTTACTTGGCTCCTCTTGTTTTGTTATTCTGAATTCCAAAATTAACTTATTGAAAGTGTTGAGAATTTTAGACTTATAGTAATTTGATCCAATTTAAGAGCTTATTTAATCATTTATGTACTAGCCTTATAGAAACTTATCTATGGAACCTTATACCTAGAATGACGAAGGTCAAGATTCGTTAGGTATTTTGGTAGGTATCCCATAACCCCAGGTAGTTTTGGGATTTGGGTACCCTTTTTTATATATAAGGTACCCCAGTTTCATTAAAAAGGACTATTTCCACTTAAGTATCTATAATTATTATTTATAGAGAAAAGGAAACTCAATTTTCTAAAGAGCTAATAAACACACGTATAATTAAAAAGGCATTGTTTCGTTTAATCAAATATTTTCGTTGACTAATTCGACTGTATTATAGAAGTTCGATATAATATGTTTTTATTAAATTAATTGTGATTATATTTTTAACATTTTCCTGTCTTATTGATTTACATAACAAACACCAAAATTAGCCGTTTCAGTCTTCTTAGGAATACAACAATGTTGATTCTTTCTAGTGTTAAGAAAATAGGGATAATATTTTTTTTCCTTACAGTTCCTTAAATAACAAGTTTCCTTAAATAACAAATATTCGAAACACTGTTCCTAAAACTTTTGAAATTCTTTTATCAGTTTTGAATACTAAGCTTACTTTTTTATATGAAATTTTAATTAAGATTCTCTGTTTCGATTTTGTTTTTTAACCATTTACATATTACCATCTTCTATGTAAATATTCTACGATAATGGATTTTATATATCTTCAATGTGGAAAAGCTTGATCATCCGGTTTTAATATCCAACTCCGTAACTTAGTGATAATTTCACAAATCTATTTTTAGAATGAGGAAAAATTACTGTAGCAACAATTTTACCTCGACCCCAAATTGGGTCCTTTATGAACATGCACTGAGGGACCAATATTGGGATGTCTAGATTTTTTAATATTGGTCCTAGAATGACATATACAGGACCTAAATTTGCTGAATTATGAATATTAAATATTGGGTGAATCTGACAATTCTATATCGGGCTGATATTGATTGTAAAGTGGCAGTAAAATATCAGGTGAATCTTGTAAATCTATATTATATAAGGCCAATGTCGGAAAAATAACGACCTTTTGAACCGTTATTGAGCCAAGATTCGAGGATATTGCACCAATGAGGGTCCAAGTTATTTTGGTATTAAGGTATAGTCTTTCAACATATTGACGTTTTGCGCCATTTTCAAACTACATAGAGGGCGCTGACGGAAGATAAGTTACACTCGATCTGTCAGTCATCAATAACTATTGCAAAATCGCAGCTGTTATGTAAATTGCATATTACATATTCGCTAAAAAGAGATAATTCAGCCAACAAGGCTAAATACAACTTTGACCCTTTGACCCAGATGTCCCTCTTATGTATTTTTTTTTTTTTGACGCTCTAATTATAAGAAATATATTTCGATGTTTTTCNCGACGTAAATGAACAAATCAACAAATCAATCAAGCATATTACATATTCGTTAAAAAGAGTTAATTCAGCCAACAAAGCTAAATACAACTTTGACCCTTTGACCCAGATGTCCCTCTTATGTATTTTTTTTTTTTTGACGCTCTAATTATAAGAAATATATTTCGATGTTTTTCAATGACAAAAAAAAAAAAAAAAAAAAAAAAAAAAANAAAAAAAAAAAAAAAATGGTTTAAGAATTACTTAAAAAAAACTTTTATCGGTTTTATCTATGTACAAAAATTTAAAATCTAAAAAAGAAAAAAAAAAGAATTTATTTTATTTTATTTTATTATTATTTAAAAGCATGTCAATAATTTATTTTGTAAATTAAAAAACTTCAATGGTGAATTACTGTTTTTATAGATCTAAATAACTGTAAATTTGAAAAATTGAGCCGTGTTAGGAAGATTTTACCTTTAACGCAGGAAAAGGGACCGGTATTTTAGGCTGTATTTCACAGCCTTAATTTAAATGCTAAATATAATATTTTTATTTTATTTTGACTTTAATACAAAATAAGGTAAAAAGTATGAAAACTATGTAGAATAAAAATTTTCTGTCAAAGAAAGAGTTAAACAGATGCCTGCAAATCAATTTAATTCAACGCTAAGTGCACTGTTGACATAATCTTCATTGATATTACACATTTAATTTTTCTAAATAAATAAATGAAGGCTTAAAATTTCAATATCCTTCCACCTATTCCTTTCTATTATGAATGAATTCGTGTGTCACTGTGTCTTAAATTTCATTCGGAATAAGTTTCGTTTAGCTTCTGTCAATGGGCCAGTTCGCATCAAATTGCCATCTGGAGAAGGTTGAGCCTATCCACTCAACTCAACGCTTGCTTTTGCCCCGGAACACTAATTGACAGTTAGCTTCCAGATGGCCCACTGGAGTACTCCCGAATTAACCAGAGATAAGAATTTTTTTTTCCTTCTTTGTTTATAAAAAGCTTCGAGTTGAACGTGACGTAAAAGGAATTTGCTTCCCGGAAGATCAAAAGGAAAAAAAAAAAATCTGCTCTATATTGATATCAAGCTATATTTAATATCAGCTGTAATATAAAAAAAAGGAAGATTTTATTTTGAGTGTTGCTTAATTCATTTTGCCACCAGGCATTATTTTAGGGGAATTTTGATCTCTTAATAACCCCTTCATAAAATTTTTATGGATTAAATGGATCATACACAATATATTTTATCTCGAAAACTGATCTTTCTGACTTTTCTTTTGAGTTAATTATGCCTCTAACTCATAATTTTAAAACTAAATATCCTTGAAATGTGCCGGTTTTTGTCCCCCCCCCCTCCTAAAACATAGAACCTTATTTTTACACATTCATGCAATTATAAGTAGATTTTTCGTAGTTTTGTTGAACTGGTCTTACACAAAAATAAAGTCTGGACAGTCCTCTTGTTTTTCACGTAATCAGGACTTAATTTTCACAAACTTGTGAGTAGATTTTTCACTATTTAACACTAATGAACTCTCCATAAAAATTCTAGGGATTAGCCATGATCATCATGCAGGACAACTTTATTCGTAACCTATCTCAAAATAAGTTTTTTTTTTGTGTTTTGTTTTCAGATTTAAAAAGTTTCTCAAATAGCTTTTAAAAGTCTTTTATAATTATCCAATAAGGTACACTACCATTTAATCTTTTCTTAGTATTAGGCAGGACCAGTGGTCGGAAGAACTACATTTTCTTTGTAGTTACTACTGCTACTTTATTATAATTGTAGTTATCTACAACTACTTTTTTTTTAAAAATGTAACGATTACAAACTACTTTCGAAATTTAGTCACTTCTTTTAGAAGGCAAACTGAACTGGAGAACTTAATTTTCACCAATNCGGTTTTCTGATTTCCGGATAACGGGTTCTGTACTGTACTACTTTTTTTTTTAAATGTAACGATTACAAACTACTTTCGAAATTTAGTCACTTCTTTTAGAAGGCAAACTGAACTGGAGAACTTAATTTTCACCAATATTCAAAAAGATTTTTAATAAAAAATTGACTTAGTTCAGTTTACGATATTGGATATATTAAGAAGTTAATTCATGTTTACATGAAATATTTTTTTATATTTATTTAATTTATTTTATTCTAAAGCACTTTTTTTACCTCGACCCCAAATTGGGTCCTTTATGAACATACGATTTTTTNTTTTCTCGACATTGATTTAAGAAATGCTGGGAAATTATTAAATATTTGTGATTTAAATGATCAATGCTTTTTATATCCTCCAAGAAATAAAGTACAGTGCGAAAAAAAAAAAAACAGATCACTCTAGAATAACTTTTGCTCTAATGATTGGATCTTCACGTTCTAAGACTCGATTAATGGTTGGAAGGGTATTTTCTTAAATAAGAAAAAAAAGCTTGGGTTTTTACTTTTTTCCCTTTGAGGTAACGAATTTTAAAAGAAATAAAAGCTTGCTTCATAATTGCGACCAACAAAAATCTACATCTAAGCCGCTGATTTGTAAATTAGCAACCCGGCTTTGCTGCGTATGGTGTTTTTCCCCTCATATTATTCATTAGTAGTAAATGTATATAGCTTTGAATTTGCTGAAGAGAAATTTGTTTTGAATTAGCTGCACAGACAGAATATCGCTCAAAAGTGAAAGTCTACATGCAAGATTTTGTATATAGATTATTTTTCTTAGTGCTCTTAGACTAAAGTGACCACATTTTCACTGAGACAAAGCGGGACAAATGGGATGAAATGAGAATTACAATTTAGTTATATATATTTTATTGTATACATTCATATACTTGTACAAAAATGTATTTATTATTAATTATCGGTGACTATAAAAATATTTGTAAAAAATAATAATTTGAACATTATGNCCCCCTTCCTCTAGCGTCCACCATGTAAAAGGGGGCGACCGCAAACGATTTGTAGCTTACAAATTATCAATTTGTAATTGTGGGATATCTATTTCACTGAGGAAAGCAAAAGCAGCCTGCCCTCGGCCTTAGACCTACCTTCAAAGTGTTTTCATAGATAACTGTGAATTTGTATCATTATCAGAGCAAGTCCTGATAATGATACAAATCCGTTTTTATGTATCAATGAAAAAAGAACTTCAATTGCGCCTAAACAAAAATAACTTTCCAATCACATTTTATTAGATACGTTACACTGCTTGCAACCTTACCTAAATATCCGTTGAAAAATTCGATCTCTCCTTTCAGTTTGAAAGGAAGAAAATGAAATAAAAAAAAAGCACTTATTGGCTGATTTCCAAAAAAATGTTCGCCGTTGTACCTGCTGAGGTAACTGTTTTTCTATCTAATAAAGGCGTTGATTCGAGCCTACAAGTTCTTTTTTTTATTCAATCTGTTCGACTGAAGTTAGAGCATAAGGTAAAGTGCATAGATGAGAGTGAGTCAGTAATGTAGAAAAATTAAGAGTGGCGGTTAGTCATGGGGCAAGAGGTCGAGGGGCCCCTCCCGATTTGAAGGTTGAGGTTACGGATAGATTGCTTTTTCTGTCACCAGAATGTCCCTCCTATAAAGAGAACATGGAAAGAAATATTTCCCTTTCTTGTTTGCCTTACTTTTTTTATGTATTTGAAATCAGAAGGATTTTTTTTTAGTACTTGTATGAAAGATGTTGCGTTTCTTTGAATGTAATGTATTTTGATGTATTGCTGGGTTTGTAAAACTGTTATTTATGGCTGTGGATTAGGATTTATTTTTTAAACATTTTAATGCGAGTCTGATTATCCACTGGGTGTCCGTGTCCCTATAAAAATAATAAAATAATGATAAACAACAAAAATTCTATTTGAAAAAAAAAAATTATTTTTTTTCCTTAGAAGACAAAGTGAAAACCTTTAGCTACTTACTTCCAAATTTTAAAGTTTTTCTTAACTATTTGATTCTTGATTTTGTAAATTTAATTTTATTATGATCATCATCGCATGCAGAATGATTTAAATACGTTATAAGGGTTTGGGTCAATCTAGTTATTAGCTATATTTTTTCTGGAGGTTGCGTTTTTACATTAAGTTTTCCTTATGTTTTATGATTGGTATTTTACTAGTAAACAGATTTTTCGTGGGATAGCAGCCCTATGAACAGAATCATCATATTTCCTACATAAAAATCGTGGTTTTATTCTTCAAAATGCTTTTTTGATTTACTATTTGAAACTGTGTCTTTTCGTTATATTACCCCTTACCGTTTTATATGCAATAAATAATGATGTTCAAGGAATATTGATGTTTTTAAGTACTGGTTACTTATATTATATTTATTCGATTTGTTATCGTAAACAAGATTTTTACGATCAGGTTACGATATTTGTTTTTATTTCATTTATTTGTATTGTTTTTTTATAACATTAGTGTCTTACTATTTTAATTGTTATTTCTCTTTTATTGAAAAATTCTTTTGCAAATAGCAGAAAATTTGGCGGATATGAAGAATCCTTTTATTTTTTTATATTGCAATACTTTTTATTTTTTCCACGCATTAAAAAAACAACCTATTTATGCTCGGCAAACATTGCACTCTGAGCCTTGATGGCTCAGAGGATAGAGCGTTCGCCTTTCAATGAGGCGAACCGGGTTCGAATCCCAGTCGATACGAATTCTGCATACTGCTTGCACCGACCACAGTGCTGACGGGAAATATCCTCAGTGGTAGACGGATCCTGGGTTAACAGTCCCCTTGCCGTCAGGCTACCGTGGGAGGTTCTCGTATTCTTCCTCTCCATGTAATGCAAATTCATCAAAAAGTCCTCCACGAAGGCAAAATTTCTCCCAATACTTGATCCAAGAGTTCCCTTGTCTTCTGGATTGGGTTCAAAGTTATAAGGCTACTGAGTTGAACATTAGAAGCCGTAAACCCAAAAATTGGGTTGGCTGTTCAACGACGGTTATAATATAAAATAAAACATTTCACTCTGTACCATAGAAAATTCGAGATAAGGGAAAATTACAGACAGAGGAGTAACAGAATTTTCCCGCTATTTTTATGGGGATGATTCATGTATACATTTACTTTGACCGAATTTTTTTCCCGTTTTGGTATTTATTTTTTGGTTTTCTTAGCAAAAAACATAAAGTCGGTGTTTTACCGCATATTTCCTAATTCTATCGTTATGTGTGTTGTTTTTAAAGAAAGAAAAGTACCTTAAATATTTTTTCACATTTCAAAAAGTGCATAAATAATTATGAAATTGGTGGGAGTTTTGGTTTTACCAGAGGCCAAATGTTTCACCATCTGCTCACACTTAACACACCTGGCCACTGTATCCGTGTTTGCTTTTTCACCGGAAGCTTTTTTTCTTATCTCATTTTTAGTTTACTGTGACAATCACTGTGACAGCTTATTTCTCTTGGTGATTTGTGTTAGTTTACCTATGCATTTTACAGTATGCTATTATCTGAAAGTTCCTGCAAAACTCGCCAAGCTTTGTAACTGTATTATGTTTTAGTTTTACATAATAGGCTATTAAATTGTTTTAGCAGTTCATTCGATGGGGGAGGGATGATTTCTAAAGAAATTCTTTGTTTTTATAACGCCTCCTGATGTAAAATTCTATTCTCTTTTTGGGTGGGAATTCGTTTCTATGATTCGATTATTATAATTTTTTTTCTTTGCTTTGTTCTTGATAGTCATTGGTCAGAGATTGCTAACATATCCCTCCTTCCTTTTCTTTAATAGTAATTTGATTTGGGATCCTTCAAATTTATATTTTTCTCCATTTTTGATAAAGAATGAAAAATATATAATGACCGAGGAAGCAATAACGTGATAAGCTACAATTTTCCCAAAGAGGTTACATTTTCATATAAAACTGTTCTTTGATGTTTTCAAATATATAATTGTAGCAAGAATGTATATTAGGAAACTTGTTAGTGGCATGTCAAGCTTATAAGTTTTCACGAGAAATTTCTCTATTTTTTCCTGCTATAGAACTTCGAATGGTTGACATTATTTTGGCGGAACACCAACTTGAGTTTATTGAATATATGGGCAAAAAAAAAAAAAAAAAAAAAAAAAAAAAAAAAAAAAAAAAAAAAAAAAAAAAAAANAAAAAAAAAAAGAAGAAAGAAACAAAAAAGCCAGTTCTCGTCTTGCAATATGGTCCAGCATAATTCATAGCTCTAGAAATTGTTTTTTCAACAATCGAAAAACACTTTTTATTTATACTTCATCTTCTCCGAGTACACATTCAGCTATTTCTGTCATACATAGTTTAATTAGAATTTTTGCAATGGTGAGTGGTTTGTCCAACTCGACCAATCTTGTAACTTAGCAGGAATGATGTTCCTGTTGCGTTTTCGTTATAGGTTTTTGCATATCGCAAACCAGTCCTAATTCTCAGAAACCATGTGTCCCTTCAAAGAAACCCTAGGGTTCCGCTATAACAGGGAATTTCAATACATCAATTTTAGAAAACATAGTAAAACCCGAAAGCTGGTTTACGAAAGATATTTTTCAAGTAAATTAAAGTATTTCCTGAACTGCCCATTAGGAGCAAGGTGGAGGTCATGGTAGTTAAGACATATATATATAGATGCATGTGATGCGACACCATACATTCATTTGAATACATTTTATTCTTTTCACAAATTTTCTTGGAGCCATCTTGTACTCTTAATTCATTTCAATTTTTATTAACTTACAATCTTAATGTAGATAATTCTTAAAGAGAGGGGAAATAATTGCCAAATCTAAGGGGCCCGAGCATCTCGGGCACTAACTAAGTCCTATATTAACTCGGTACATGTATTTTTGGTTTTGTAAATTAAAATTATTTGACGTAGCTTTGATTTTATGCAGAAGCGTACTGCTTTTTTTTTCCTGAGCAAATATCGTGTGTTCAACGCTGGCAAAGTAATTCAAATTCAATTATTTATTATAATAATAAAATAAAAAAACACTAAAAAGGGTAATACGTCTCTGACTTACAGGAATAGGCTTTTTGCGTGATAGTTTCATGTCACGTAAAGAACAAAATGAACCATATTTTTTTCCTATCTACCAATTCATTAACAATCTTCCCCTTTCTCCCCCTTTACAACACCTGGGGTAGAGATAGAAGAGCCTCCACCCTTGAAATCCATAGCCTTTTTACGACGCGGCCACACCACCGGTACATACTCCGTGGCGCACGTGCTCCGAGCCAACATGGACTCTTCGATCGATTTTAGAAGTCAGCGAACCATGGTGTTCCTTCAGTGGATAATTTTCCACGAGTATTTCGTTTCTGTTAAGTTATGAAAATTGGTTGACCAACAACGCCGCTGAGAATAGCTTGGTTAGAAAACGAATGCATTTGTTGGTTTTGTTTTGTGTGTTGAAGTGTCATCTCTTGGATATTTTAGGAATCGGTTTAGTTTGAGAAATCGTCGCTAGTAAGAAGTAAGATATTTCTTTATTAAAATACTGTGATAGCATTTTATGGGTAAATTTTTTGTGCAGATGTCCACAGTTGAAGGAATTAGCTGATTTTTGCAGCTAAGGATATTAAAATTGCCACTAAAAATGAAATAATCTAAAAATCCATTTAGAGTAGTTTAATATCTTTAATTAAGGAAATATTTGCAATCATATTTAAATAATTGCTTTATAACGCGAAGTGTTTTTGGTTAATATTTAAAATATTCCTTTCGTTAAGTTCAAAGCTTATATTTGAATCGTTCAAATGTTAAACTTCTTAACTGAACTTTTTTATTGAAGGAGAAAAACGAATATTTAGTTGACACTTTTGCTTACTTAAAATTTCAATTTTTAAAGATAAAATCTTAACTCAGCTCAATCTTAGTTAGCTCTTTGTTATCGTTTTTTCCGCATTTTAATGTTTTATCTTTAAAGTGGTTAGCATTTGGGCTACTTTTTTTAAAATTGCATTTATGACTAATTGCGTTAATGACAAATTAGTAGATACCGTTTGATGGCAAGTCTGTCGTTAAGGACAAATTGGTAGATCTCTTTTGATGGCAAATTGGCTGTTAATGACAAATTAGTAATTTCATCTGATGGTAAATTGGTTGTCGTTAGTGACAAATTGGTAGATTTCGTTTGATCGTAAATTGGCTGTTGTTAATGACAAATTTGTAATTTCCTTTGATATTAAATTGGTTGTCGTTAATGACAAATTAATAAATTTCATTTGATGGTAAATTGGCCGTGGCTATAGGGACAGCCAATTTTATGACAAGGCATTATAAAGACCAATTAGTGAATTTCTTTAAAAGACGTTAAATTCGATAATGACTAATCAGTATAATGTAATTTTTGTTTTTTTGTTTTTCTAAATTTAGTTCTGAAAAATCCATCGATTTCTAATATATATTTTTTGTTTTCTTTTCATTTGGCAATTCTTTTTTTATCTTTTAGTATTAATTACTTATATTTAATGCGTTTAAAATTCTGTATCAAAAAACTATAAAGTGTTTTTTATTTATTGATTTATTTTTTAATTTTCAAAGACAAATCAGAGTCCAGCTTTAATTGTTAAGTTTAGATTGATATTATTCAAACTTTCTCTTATAACAATTTGTAATTACTAGATGTTTTTCTTTAAACCGCACATAGAAAAGGAATTCTGTGGTTTTTTCTTCCTCGCTGAGCCACTGGTATTTAATATAGTTGCAAAGCACCATTGTCTGGGCGTAGAGAGTGAGGAATAAGGTTTTATTTTTTAAGTCTGAATTCTTTTTTCAAATGATTTCTTTCTCAGTGGAAATCGGCCACTCTTAACGTGTTTTTGAACTTTCCAATACATTATTTCTCTTGCGACGCACCACTGACTTTATCCAAGTTAATGTTTCATCGCTTCTTGTTGACGTTTTTTGTTCTGTTAATCCTTAAAACGGTGGCTTCTTTTTCTGATAAGATAAAAAAAAAAGTTACGGACGGTAAAACACGTTTTGGAATCATTTAGTTATGCAGGACATTCTCTGGGAAGTTTATTTAATGCTCTGCCGAGGAAAACCCAGTCGAGGTTGATGTTAGGTCTGAGAATTCATTGCGAATTGTTTTAGATGAAAGCAATTAGATAAAACAAAAAGAAATACGTACATATCTGTATACCCGGATAGTCTGGTTGGTAGGGCGTTGAGCCCATGTCCCAGAGGTTGTGAATTCAATCCTCGCCGGTTTTAAAAATTTATCATGTGGAACTGTTATTATTTCAATTCACGTTTTACTGCGTGTTTTTAAGATTTTTTTTAAATAAATATATTGGTTTTTGATTGTGACATCACAAGATTCGATATGGCTTTTTACTTGGAGGCTGTCATTTTCTGTTAAATATGATTCTCGTTTATTTATTTATTTTTTAATAAAGCGATTGTAATTGTATTGTTTATTGGTAGATCATGCAACAGAAATTCGTTTTTGGTTTTTGTCTCTTTGTTAGGAAAAATATTTGCAAAATAACTATGCAGTATTTTTAAGTTTACGTACGAAAATATAATTTGAAAACTGACTACTTATCCCTGTTTAATTTAGTTAACAAAAATCGGATGAAAGATTGATCTTACTATGTCTTACCGAGAGATTCACTATCTCTTGTCTGGCTTTACTATTCTACGTTCTGTTGGAGTAAAATGAGTAAAAATGCATGTAGAAAAATCGACCCCATTCTTTCATTGTGCATCTGCTACTTTACTCCCAAGTTCAACATCCTTCTATGTAACTATGGCAACGGGAAGGCCAAGATCGTTCATCGTGCGTGCGCTTCTCTGTCTCTGGAAGATGCGTAAAGAAAACTACTACACGCTAATCCCATGAGGATGCCTGAGTTCCATTACGGGGCGTGTTACGGCTCTCAAAGAGACCTCACAAGATATGAGATTTTTTTTTTTTTATGACAATTCTCAAAACATATTTTAATGCGTAGGGCAGTTTGTGATTTATGTTAAAACATGTGTTTGTTATCACTTCTGTAAATACGCTCTTTTTGTTCTTGGGTTTCAGTGACAACTTGCGTGTCTTATTTTGCTACTGTACCGTGTGAAATTGTCAGCTTAAATTGCGTTAAGATGTTTTATTTTTATCTTTATCATTTTTTTCCTTCTTCAGATTTTGCTATGTAATTGCTCTTCTCTACCCTGTCTGCTTACTTGTGTTTTGCCTGATGTATTTGTCATGGCAAATTTATTCTTGGTTTTATTTGAGTGAATTTAACAAAATGATATTTTATCACAGAAGTAAAGAATATAAAATGAACTTTTAAAAAAAAAAATCACATATTTTTTTGTTTTATATTTCAAATATTTTAAACGAAGTATTGGTATATTTGAAGCTCTGTAAAGCCATTTTTTTTGTACATATTTAGATTTAAAATATGTACTTCTGATTGTCTACCCTGTTTGCTCAGAATCTGTTTTTCCCTACCGTTTATTTTTTTGTAAAATCAAACGTTCTTTTTAAAACTAAAGCATACTACTATAATCCAAACCAATTAAACCATGTCGATTTTCACCACGTATTTTGAGCTGGGTTCGGTGAGATTATTGCACTCTCATGTGTAACTTTGCTGCATTTTGCAAGATATTCTCAATTTCAGGCTTCATTTTCCACCCTCTGATATCGAACCGAAAAATCTCTTGATTATTTCATAATGGCTAGTATAATCAAGAAAAGAGTTCTTTGTCAGAAACTAGTTATTTTATCTTGGTCATGTAAAATCTTTGAAAATTATTTTGCATTTTGTTAATGTATATAGTGCTTAAATTTTTTTGAGTGCTTAAAAAGTACTTATTTTAAAAGGTGCTTTTTTTTGTTGATAGATTTGGCTACGCACTCTGTTAAAAAATCAACAAATCAACTCAATCAAAACCTCACTCCCACTGTTTTTATGATTACTCTTCAAGTGTATTATTATGAATGGTTTTAGGTTGCTTCCCTATCAATTGGGCAACTGCTAGATATGAGTTCGAGTTCGCTTTTCGAGGTTCGAGCCCGAATAAATTTATCCCGAGATACTTAGGATTACTTAGAGCCTCAGAAGGCCCGAGATAAAGGCCCAATTTTGAGGTCTCACTATTAGGCCTTTGATGCCTAAATAAGGAAATTAGTCATTAAAACCTTTTTTTATCAAAATTAATTAACAAATTGTAAATTTTGTTTAATACTTAATAGCTGTACCAAACGTTTGTTTAGAAGTAGTAAAAAAGTTTTATCTTTGGTTCGAGCCTGTTCTAACCAGAAAACTTTTTTCAGTAAACGAGCTCGTCTCATCTTTATTAACTTCCCCAACCATCTTTAAATGCATGTTTACTTATTTTTTTTATCCTGTTAAAATATGCTTTTATGATTATCTCTTCTCCGTTATTCACAATCAATTATTATTCTTGCTGTTTATTCAAATTTTTGCAAAACTAAAACGTTCTTTCGTGAAACTAAAGCATACTTCTAAAATTCAAACCAATTAAGTCTTAACACCTCTTTTAGGAGCTCCAAATCAACACAATCAAAATCTCTTTTCCCATTTCTGTTTTTTTACGACCACTCTACAAGTGTATCATTATGAATGGTTATGAATAACTTCCCTATCAGCTGGGTAACTAACCCCGAATCCACTTTCAATCATTTTAAAATATAAGTGTTTATTTTTTTCCTCCGTTAAAATGGACTTATCTTGATTATCTTCTCCATTACTGACATTAAATTTTTATTCCTGCTGTTTACTTTTTGAATCTAAAATATCACTAAAATTCAAACCAATTAAGTCTTAATACCTCTTTTAGGAGCTCCAAATCAACACAATCAAAATCTCTTTTCCCATTTCTGTTTTTTTACGACCACTCTACAAGTGTATCATTATGAATGGTTTTGGGTAACTTCCCTATCAGTTGGGCGCGAAGAGCGGCTATCAACACCGTACCATTGTTTCCGGCCTAATGATCTTGCCTATATGGTGTAACATCATTATCTCGTTTTATCCACCAAAGATAACACCGGAGGGTTAATCATCTTTGACGTGTCCCTTCATGATCATTATCTCTGTCCTTTTCCCCTTTTTATGAGGAGCATTCTTTTAATATCTCTGTTCGGAATCGACCTCTGTCATAATATTTGGAGTATGCTTTAAGAATGTTTAAGTTCTAGAGCTCTATGTGTGGATGGGAAACGTATTCATAACTATTGTTTTTTTAATTTTAAGTGAGAGTTTCCCGGGTTGAAAAAAAAGTACTAAAATTTTTTTTTATTTTATTAGTTATGACAAAACTGATAAGTAAAAGACATTTAAGTGATCCGAATTCTGAACATTTAAGCGAATCTATCTCTGAATTTTTATGAAGATATTTAAGTGAAAAGAAATAATTTAAATTATATTAATTAAATTATCCCAAGAAACTGAGGCGGTGAGATATTACTCGATTAAAAACTTAATTCGCTTCTAAAATAGACGAACTGGAAATAACACTTGACATGTTTCAAGCGCTAAAAAACAGGCTCCCATTTTCAAGATACACAATAAAAGTTATTTGAAATTTAAAACGTGAAGTTGCCATAGAATAATGGAAAAATAAAGGTAAGAAACAAAATTTGAAAAGCCACAGTAACCGAGAGAGGAAAAAAGAGGAAAAACGGAGCAAGAAAAACCACAGTCTGCTAGAGAGACAAAACAATACAAAAGGCATTCCACACGCTCTAAAGAGGTGAACTAATGTCGTTAATAAGTAAATTTGTTTCGAATTCGAACATTTTAAAATCTCGTGTTTAGTAACCGCAACTATGAGTGCTAATCACACTAATATATAAATTGCCAATGTTATATTTTGTTTCCAGTGTTGTAGTCTTTTCTAAAATAATGTAAACAACGTGATGACACGATATTGTATGCTGTAATGATTCAAACCATGTATTTATTTATTTATTTTTTAGTTTTAAAATAGATAAGCTGTATCACGAAATCGATCAGCTTAACTGGCTGATTTTGGAATACGGCCAAGGAATGGGAGTCCTTTTTGAATCTGTTTCCGGCGTGTGTAGGAATTGTTTGCTTTTATAAGATTATTTGGCTTTAAACATTTTCTCTTTCTACTGTAATTGTAGCTTTGTTTGAGGCGGTCAATTGCAAGTGGTTTAAAGAAGTCTCTTATAAAGGATTAGCTTTAAAATATGCATCTCATTTGTTGTATACTATGTGACAATTTAATGTTTTCGCCTGGGCTCGAAAATGTTGCCCGACATTTCTAGGGCATGTAAAAATTTCGATCGGGCATCTTTCTTTTAACCTTAGATTTTAATTAAAATTATTCTAAAATACCGGAGAAGCCTCCCTCCTTCAAACATTGATAACAAATTCGAATTTCTGAATTAAAGTTAGCTTGTGGTTTTTTATTCTCTTATATGTAATTATTTAAATTTTTTTATTTTTAAGTGTATCCCAATCGTTGTGCACGAAAAAAAGTTATGAAAAGCGAGTGTGTTATTGTTTTGTTAAATAGATCTTTACGTCCTAATGAAATTCGACCATTTTAAAGACTGGTGATTTTTTTTTATCTGTAAAGTTAGTATGAAATTTGTTCTGACTTAATATTCATATTATCTTTTACTGGTTTGTTTCGTCTTTCTGATAAGCGAGGGGATAAGTTTCTTTAAATGCATAGTTACATTCATAAAAGTACATTATGTTTTGTGTGATAGGGATTCATAAAGGTTTTTATTCAAAGGAATATTTTGTGGATAAACATGCCTGTCAGAATTAGTAAAAATTTTAGATTTTTCGTGGCATGTTTTGTGCATTCTACTTATTTTCACACCAAAAATAAGTTTGTAATTAATTTTTCCTCTTAAACGACAAAATATTTAAATTTTATTTTCAAAGAATTATATCGTTGTAGAAGACATTGACTTAGAAACAATTTCGATTTAAAAAGAACACCTAGTTTTAATTTGAAGATTGTGATTGATAACATAGTTTTGCCATGTTAAAAGGTTATCATGACCATAAGTTAATCTACGATTGATATTTTCCCACAAAACAATGAAGTATTATTATTTAAATTGCATTTTAAGAGACAATGACATCATTGACTCGGAATCAGAAGCAATTTCTTTCTGAGACCACCAAGACTAGATTTTAAGGCGTTGCGTTAAATCATTCAATCAAATTCCACCCATTCGTCTTGTTTTCCTTTTTCTTTTTTTTTCCAATCCCGCCAAGTAAGGCGTGGTTTGTCAGACGATGCCCGAGATTTTGTTCTTTTAGGATGAGTTGGAAAGATTTTTTTTTCTTCTTCCTTCCAACCTTCCACTATTACTTTTTTTCGTATCCACTTACTCTCTATGATCCGCGACTTTCTCTTGAGCACACAGTAGTGTGCTATCGTTTGAAGCACTGATTATAGCTTTTTTGTGCCCGAGATTACGTCACATCCTTAATTCAGCGTGTTGGTCGGGTTGAAGTTTTAGTAGTACGTACTACTGCCAACTGATTGCGCGGAACGAATTCGGACTTCTTGGAATACTTATCTCATCAAAGGAGTGTGTGTGTGCTTTAATTTCTTTCGTTTCTTTTTATTTAGTGACATTCATGGGATTATTTTGCCTGTTTTAATGTTGTCGGTGGAGGTAAGAATTTTATGACTCAACTAATGAAATTTGAATCAAATCGCTGAATCGCGCTTTAAATTTATGAGGCAAGGGATGAATGGATTGTTGCACTAAACATACTTTGTATGTTTGCCAAATGAAATTGTAAATGCCTCTTTATTCGAGTCAGGGAGTAAGTGGATGAATGAAATATGTAAATAAGTTAAAGAATGAATTGTTAAAAAGTTTTAAGTTGTTGTGGTAAATATAGATATGCAGCAGTGGCGTGGATGCTTCTAAAAAAGAAGTGGAATAAATAAAAAGGTGTCAGAAAAAGAATAATTTTTTTAAAAAAGATAAAATTGAAACACAATCGTCGGAACTAGGAAAATCTAAATACGTTTTGATTTAAATGAAAGTAAAAATTATTTTTTGGTTAAAAAAATTATTTTTTCAAACAAAATATTCGTATATGTAAAGAATATTTAAATTTTAATGACCAAAAGTTAATCATGAAATTTGTGTGGAAATCAAAATTTATTCTTCATAAAATATTTTGCTCGAGCAAAGTATTTATCCATTAAGAGAAATTTCATAAAAAACTTAATAGAAAAATTAAATTTCATGTTTTAGTGTCCTTAGTCGTCGGATGAAACTTTCTTTACCCCCTTCTGCACGCCACTGATATGAAGTATGAATTTTTCCGTTGCATCGTCGTAGAAAACAGATTAGTTAGTGCTGGCTTTATGAAACAAAACTTTTCTCTGATTAACACCTTGTCCACTAGTTTTAATCCCGTTAGATTTTTGACGAATTTTCCTAGTTGCAGGGAATATTTTCAGTTATTTTATAATTATTGCACAATGCTTAATCTCATTTATTACATTTAAGCCATTAATATCATATATTAAATATTGTCTCTAATGGCCATTTATAATTAGCAACTGAATTATACTCGAAGTACTGATGTAATGAAATAGAATTTGTTCTGACTAGGAGCATTAAGTACTAATGTTAAGAGTACACAAATAACAAAAAAATTGCCTTTAATATTTATTTCTTACGTGTAAAGAGTTTTTTTTAAATAAATTATCAAAGAATTTTAAATTAGAAAATTAAGCGTGTATTTTCATCTAAAAAATTACGGAATTTTTATTATATATATTAATGTTGTGGTTGCGATGCCTCATTGGTTTAAAGCACTGGATTGTCATTTTGAAGAATTGGGGTTCGATCCCCAGTGGCGGCTTAAAGCCTAAGTAGCTTCAGATCGATGGGTGCAAGCTTATTTGGAAAGTAAAGGCGGCCTATGCGCTGTGCTAATTATGCTGCCATAATAATGCCCTTGGTCACGAGATTGTAGAGCCTTCACCCCCACGAACCCGTTGGCCCACAACGAGCAGTTGCGGGAATGCTTTAGTTACACTACTGTCAATTGTCGTGTAGCTTGAAGTTGTAAGCCTAAGAAAATTTCTTCTTTGCTTTTTAAGCATTTCAGAGTTTGTTTGCTCGTTTGAGTACTTTACGTAGATTACATAATATTATATATTGCGCAGCGATGTTTACTTTTGGCGCTGTATAGTTGATTCTGGCATCTGGCACTAATGCGTTTAAAGAAGTCTACATTTAATCATTATCATCCCTTTAGCTTTTATTTAATAGCATGGGGAAACTTGTGTAACGTCTTTTATGGTGTAAGGGTATATAACTCAAAATATTGATAAACAAGTACCTCTTTTTTAGCTTACCTTGCGTTTATGGAAAATTTCAGTATTCTTGATTTATCTTCCAATGAAATAATGTAGGTTTAACTATCAAAGGTTTTAATATTTCATTGCTATTCTACTAGAAGACGTAATCGTAAAAATTATTTATCCAAACTGGAATTAGGTCAGAAATTTACTATTTTAATAATTATTATTTAATGATTACACGATTTTATTCTTTGAATCAATTTTCAATTGTTTTAGAATGCTACAATTAGAACGTTTTGATTAGAACAAAAATCGCAATTACACTTAATTCCCATTCATATGGGAATTTTATCTTATCGTTTGTGGAAAACTACTAATTGTTTTATATGGTTTTATAATTTTATCTCAAGATTTTATTTTACATAAGTTAGCCCGGAAGGCAATAATTGTGATTGATTTACCTTATTATTTTTTTATTTTTATTTGCTATACTTATGTTCTGTTTCGAACTTTTAATAGTTTTTCTTCTCATTATACCGTACTATTTAGTTCTCCCGAATACCTCCTGCTTATTTTTTACGCCAAACTGATCACCAGCATACCTTTGAATAACTGTTTTATTTAATTCCGGGCCCATTGATTGGTTTAAGGAACACATTTTTATGTTCCTTTTTTGCGCCTCTATTGCTAACAACGGTTTTATCCCTTTAATTATTGCCTTCCAATTAAAGCAGTCTCCGCTGCTGTTATGTTATTCTGTGCGTGAGAATTTCCGAAGAGAGCTATTATGATAGAGTTTTGATCGTAGG
This sequence comes from Parasteatoda tepidariorum, assembly GCF_043381705.1. NCBI lineage: Eukaryota > Metazoa > Arthropoda > Arachnida > Araneae > Theridiidae > Parasteatoda > Parasteatoda tepidariorum. The sequence goes on from NC_092209.1 coordinate 76,850,410, forward strand.
CTATTCAATAACGTTTTTTTTATTATTTTTTACAACGAATGCAATTATTTTAGTGCGGTTTATAAGTTAAAGGTATAATTGGGTATTAGTTAGAATGTGCTATAGCTTACAAATATGCATTTTATAAGTAAGTACTTATTATTGTTCTTTAGTACAGCTGTTCCCTATTTGTTTCTAGTAAGAAACACTAAACAATCGAGCTTCTCTTACCGGAACCCAAATATAATAAAGTTCATTAGGAACTGTAAATTTACTAACTGAAAAAAAAAATTTATTAATTAATAGGTAAATAAACTACGAGTAAATTTGATAGAAATTTTTTCATTGAATTATGGTTTTTTAAAGGAGTATTTTGAAATGTGAGAACAGTTATCAGAGAAAAATAATTTCTTTATTATTGAATTTGTTTATTTCATTTTGAATAGTTGAGCGCTATAAGAATTACTGATGCCATTATTTATAAATACATATCCATATTTTACTTCATTCTATGTATTGTTATTGAAAATATGGTATTTTTCCATTTCGCCACCACAAGCGATTGATTTTACTAATAAAGTCACCGTGCTCATGTAAATTGTACTTTTTTAAAATTTTTTTATTATTTGTTATTTGAGGATGTCTATGTATCTAAAAAACGAACTAAATAAATATTTGAATTTATTTGCTTCTGCTAAATGGAAAAGTATAGAAAATCTTTATCCGTTTAATTTTTTTTTTTCGTAGGCATTTCACTCAAATAATTTAAAAAAATTTAGCAAATATATTGTGAAAATAGTACATTATTGGTTGGATACGAACATATTTACAGGTTTCAAATATCGCTGTTGTTTTTAAAAAAAATCCTTAACCACGAAACTCCAGTGGTTTTTCCACGGAGGTCTGTGGCTATGCGGAACACCAAAAGTTATCCCCCTTTTTTTTCAGTTACGGAATCCTAAACGATCCAACCTCTTTTAACCCCCACACTGACTACTAACGGGACTCATTTGTCCCAACAAATGTTTATATATTACTAATGGACACATGTATCCCCTCATTAAGTACGGCCGGGACATATATGTCCCAGCCTCTAAATTGATAACCACTTGTAGAAAAATCCCAAATACTAAATTTGCCTTATTTGTGACCTTTTGAATTATTAACGGGACAAAAAAATCATTTTTTAAAATTCGTAGTCAAAGGGTTAACGAACCCTGACTTTTTTTTTTAAAAAAAAAGAAGAAAAAAATCATTAGCAGGCCTGAAAGTGTGAATATGCTAACCAAAATAAAATAAAATAATCAATTAAATACTCAAGTCTGCAGTGGATTTTAGTCTAGTAGTTTTTGGCATATGCATAAACCATATTGAATAAAATAGACTGAAAATACAGTTTTTGAACTATTCTTAACTGTTAAAATGGTTATCGGATAAAAATAATTCTCCTTTCTTGAATTTAGTAATTTTGTTTTGAATTTTAAAATTCCATGAGAAATACTGATGTAATCATTAATAAATGAATATCCTCTTAGTAATTTTATTCTATATCTATTTCTTGTTCTTTTTTTATTGGTGTTTTACTTTAATTTCATAAAATAATTTAAATATTAAATAAATAATTGATTATTGAGCTATACAAACCTTTTACAAGATTAAAGAAAATCTTTACTGGTTAAAAAGAAAAAAAAAAAGTCCTCATAGAACCCCTGTGATCTTTCCACGAAACCCTAGTGTTCCGCAAAACACCTTTTTGGAGTCGCTGATAAAGTAAATCTAAAAGGGAACGAGGAAAAAAAACAAAAAACTAATTAGTATCATTGTACAAAATACCGTTTGAAAATGGGTACAATTTATGAATTTACAATTTATCATAAACGGCAGTAGACGAACGCATTTTTAAGCGTTTTTAAATATACGTACATAATAAATATTTTTAATCTGGGGAAAGAGGTTATTAACTTAAATAATTGTCATTACTTTTAATTTATTTCTATGTATTTAATGACGATGTATGACAATCGTTACCATAAATGATTATTGATATAGTGAGGAAATAAAGGAAAGAAAAATGAGAGAAGAAGGCGAGTGAACTTGTAAATTCGGAGCGGAGCTATAATGAATCTATGAACTAGTTTGTAAATCGAATTTATTGACTTATAATCTTTGGTTTGGTAATTGATGTCCATAATTTATTTACTACTGCTAATTTGACCTGAAATAACCACTTACAAAGTTTCGAGTCAACAAAAGAAAAAAAAAAGTGGCTATTTGAATTAACTAAACAGCCGGTCACTTTTTTTTATTGCTTTTTTTACTAAGTACATCAGACGCTGAAAAATAGAATTTTCATTAAAATGTCCACTGTCACCATTTAAAATTTTGATTCTTCGGAATTCATAAATTTGTGGTGGAAAGATTCACGTGGAAGGAGAGCTCTTTAATAATTTTAAGTTGTAATGTATATGTTACGGTGAGACACCGAAATCTGGAGAATGTTGACATTCACCAGTGAATGTCAACATTCACGTAGTCGCTTGGTGTATGTCCGAAATATTTGCTAAATACCCCTATTTCTGACTCTCAACTGGTGAATGTCAACAATCACTAAGTCGCTTTGGTGAATGTCCGAAATATTTGTTATATCCAATTTTATATTAATTTATTCGTTAATATTATTATATATATTTATATTTATTCTATATTTTAATACTTACTGACGATAGATTAGAAGAAACACCAGCGTTTGGAGAATCGGGCAAATATATACCGGGCAATAGCACTTGACCTTAAAAAAACATCAGTGTAGGGTATATCGGGCAAATGTATACCGGGCAGTGGCACTTAACCTTAAAAAAACATCAGTGTAGGGTATACATACCGGGCAATTGTATACCGGGCAGTGGCACTTAACTTTAAAAAAACATCAGTGTAGGGTTAAAATATCGAATAAATGTAATTATATCCACGAATAAATTCATATCAAATCGAATGTAATAAATATTTCGGACATTCACCAAAGCATATCTGTGATTGTCGACATACACCGGTGAGGGTCCGAATGTACAAGAATGTAATGAAATATTCGATCTTTCACCGACGTATTTGGTGTTAGTCGACATTCACCGGTGAAAGTCAACAACCACCGATTTCGGTATTTCGCCGTGACATATACATTAAATGTATTTTGCCTCTCCGTATATTTTTACATAAAGCTCTTAAAGTCAGTATGTTTAACTTAATTTCTTCATATTATATTTTTACTGTTGAATTAACTTTTTATAGCCGTAGATTTTTTCTAATATGAATCTTTCTTAAAATAAAATTTAATTCAACCGGAAAAAAAAGTAAAAAGTAGCTATAAATGAAAAGGACCAATCGATATCGGTCCCCGACTCATTAGGTTTGAGGGAAAAGTTACTACTAGGTCATTAGTGTCTATCGTCCATTGGCTAACTAACTGAATATTTAAATTTCCTGGTCTACTGCTGATTTTACTTCTGTTAATTTTACTAAGCACAAATATAGTATAAATGATAAAATGAAGATGTTTATTTGGCCTTGTTTCCTTGGGAGCATAAATTTTCATTGATAAATATTGGGTCTTTAATCTTTATTTACACCTTAATTATCTCTAATCATTGAGCTCTGTCGCCAATGGGTTGATAATGTACTGAAACAAACTATGCCTTTAACAATATCTTAAGCGAAACCCTTCCTTCCACTTATCACCACTCTCCTAATATGTGGTTCAATAAAAAAAGGATCTTATAAATAGCAAAGCCGTTGTTATCTCTGCCTTCTCATCGAAATGCCTTGCCATAACGATAAAGCTAACTTAATGAGCTGTAGTGGGATATTCATATAACATTTAATCGTGTCGACAGTTCCAAGACAGTGAGTTTTTTGTAGTCTGTGATACCATGCCGAATATGCTTAGTCTTCTAATCAGGCTCCTTTGCTTTATCATATTGGCGATTATTTTATGACCATTCTCTCTCTTCTTTTTTCGTATCGCGTTTTTTTTAAAAAAAGGAAGTATTTTTTATTCTTTTAAATTGAGAAAATCTTTACGTATTTGAGTTATCTTTATTGAGATATTCAAGATATAATATTTAGTAAATGTTTTCATGTGTTGAATATTTTTTGCTCATAAGTTTGATATTTTTTAAGTTCACTGCGTGAGCGGGATCACAATTTATTGTTAGAGGGGGGAAAAAGTGATGGTATTTTTTTTATAATTGAAGCTGGTTATTCAATTTTCATTCTAGCTTTTATTTTATTTATAGAAAGTCTAGATAAAAAATTAAGAAATAGAAAGGATTAGATAAAAAATTTGCACAGCGTTTTCAGCTGTTTAATGTATAATGATTATGGAATAAAAATATGAAACTGAATACCAAAAGTTGTTAAACTGAACTACCATTCTCTAATTGCTTAAAAATGGAAGAGTTTTTGTTCCATGCCAACCCATGGTAAAATCAACTAGGAACAACATTTTTTTCAGAAAATATTTAATCGACTATTATTATTTTTTTTTATCATTTTGTATCTGTTCTTATAATGCACTCTTTGACTCAATAATGCTTTCCGAATATTTTACCTCACAAAATAGAATTTTTTTTGTATGGATTTTTTAAAAAGTAAGTTAAAAAAAACTTCACAATTTTATGAAGCTATAAAATAGGGTGCTGATTTTGTAAAGAATCACAAAATCTGTTCTGACTTTTTCTGAAAGGTCCGTTTTTGTGAAAAATCTTCTCATAATATTGCGAACATGTAAAAATAGGGTTCTGATTTTATGAAAAATCACAAAAGGCAGTGGTCTCCTCAGACTTTTTCCGAATGTCTATAGCAGTCAGGGGTCTGTTTAGAAGAAATTTGGGTCCGTTAACTTCACAAAATATCTATTCTTAAAAACGGACCCTTCACAAAATATTTTAATTTAAAAACGGACCCTTCACAAATTTGTTTATCTTCATTGTTGTTTTGTTAATCGAATAAACCCTTCCCAGGGCAGAAAACAAGAAAGATGGATGTAAACGAATTAAGTTTTGTCTTCGGCAGACGATTCTTTCATTATTCGTCCGAAATTAATATTCTGCGTTCAGCAGTATAGGATAAATACCAAATATTTGTATGTTTCATCTCTAATTTAGAAGTAGCAATTGCTGTGAAAATTTAATATTTTTATTATAATTTTACAGTGCCGAGCATAATCTTGTATCTATTTACAATTTAAAAACTCCTTCAAAAGGGTTTTGCAATAACCGGACCCTATTTGCACAAATTCATAAAAGCGGACCCTGGTTGAAAGAATGTGAGTGTAATTTTTTCACAATTTCACAAAAAACGGACCTTTCACAAAATGTCTAGACAGACCCCTGGCAGTGGTAACCAACTGCCAGCCCGCTGGCCACGTCCGGCCCGCGAAGCTTTTTTTCAGGCCCACGAACTAAAATATGTAAATTTTTTTTTGCGGACAATTTTCGTAAAAAATCTCTATGGGTTTTAAATACTTTTCCTCCGTTAAAAAAAGCCTAATTTCTTCGTTTCTGTGAAATTTAACATACCAAAGGTGCAAATTTTTTTTTTTTTCCTAGGTAAAAATCTACGTATCTTGATTTGTGATTCAATAATTTTGTTTTGTACAGCTTGATAAAAATCTGACAGTAATATTTAATGTTCCTTCAAATATAAAAGAGTCCGATATAAAATTTTGATAAAGTTGCGACCCGCCATTTGACTGGTGTTTTTAATTGCTGCCCACGGCCTCATGTAAGTTGGAAACCCCAGGTATATAGGTATAGTTTTTTTCTTCTTTTTATTATTAAGGAGTTTTGGTTTCAGAAATTATAAATTAAAGATAACGACTTTAATTTAATTTATTTGTTTTTTTGCGAAAGAATATTTTGTGAAAGGTGTGTTTTTGCAATAAAATATTTTATGATTAGGTGCGTTTTAACGGTATAAATATTTCGTGAATGTAGTTAGCGAGCCCAAATCTATCATAAATTGACCCCGGTAAAAGATGCGATTTTCCGTGTTTAGAAAACATGAATAAATTTTAAAAATACTGTAAAAAAACGGCTGAGTGACATTTCTGCTAAACATGAGGCTTTGAGTTTTCTATATTTTATATGCAAGCTGTGTAAATCTGAAGTCACGCTTCGATTCGTTGGAAAGTTACAAATGCATTCTTTGTCGGACTGCCTATAAATTTATTCCTTGACGTTTTTACGTTTCCTAATTTTTTTTTCTATCGCCGTACCTATTCTTACCGGAACGTTTAGGAATGCTGAGAAAAATTGCGTGACTTTTACGATATACTAAACGGTGTTGCGGATGGAAGCGGAGAAAATATATTACGACATTAATTTATCCGTTCGATTACTCAGCATGTTTTGGTTGTCTATCTTTATTGTTTGCTTACTCGCCGCATTTCACAAATATTTTTTCTTTTTGAAAGTCTGAGCTGGTATTTTTTCCTCTCATTGGTATTAATCACATAAATCAACTGGATTAATTTATCAGCTGTTTGGAATTTGGAATTACGAGGATAAGAAATTTATGTAATTATGTAATATGCACTAAGTGTAATTGCATTAACAGTGTATTTTTTTTTAAGTGCAACGGTTTTACTTGGGCGTTTTTTTTTTTTTTATAAAATGTTTTTTGTTTTGAGTTTGAAACATGTTAAAAAAATCAATGATATTTAACTATAGCGGAAATAAAGCATTAAGAACTTAAGGAAGATACTCTTTAAAATAAATTAATAAATAAAGTAATAAAAGAGATTAAAAAATATAGATTCGTTTGAAAATTTCTTTGCGATTGTAAATAATAACATTTGGAATTGTAATAATTGTTAATAATAACCTTAATTTTTGTACCAGTTAAATTTTTTGGTAATTAAAGCTAATTAACTGCTAAAAGGTGTAAGTTTTTTTTTCGCGCAATGACGGTTTCTTTTGTTTACTTTAGTGATCCTGCTTACTCTAGTAATCCTTAAAGTTTGTTACTCTAGTAATCCTACCAATCCTGCTTCAATCTTCGAAAATTTACGAATTCTGTAATTTCGGAAATGAAATTTTATAAAATTGGGTGCTACGCAATCGTCTCCCCCTTTACGATTTTTTTTTTAATGATTAAAATTCGTTTTTATTAGAATAAAGGAAATAAACGAATACATTTTAATTTAAATAGTACACATTTGATACGGGAAATAATTTTTATAATAAATAAAAGCTATTCATGATTTAAGTTTATATAATATTTTTTAAAGTGGAAAAAATATCCCGTTTTATTCCGAAGATCACCCGTTTAGTAAAAAGTTTTAGTTTTCTAGTTTCAAATATGTAAGTAAAATTACACTATTTTTCCGTTTTTTTTTTGTTAAAATGTTTATTTACATATAGAATAAAATTAATTTAATGGGAAGTTTTTTTGGTTGTGTTACAGACGAGTTAGGTGTTACTCTTGGAAGCTGGAGCCTGAATGAATACTTGCCGATCTGAGATTTATACAAATTTTTGTTGTTCAAAATAATAAGTTTAAAATGATGGTCAAAATTTGTCTCGATCTCAGAGGGTTCAACTTAGAAAAAATTGTCATTAAAAACTTCTTTCACCACCCCGTTAAAAAGGGGAATAAAAAAAAAAGTGATAACGAGCAGTCTCAAACCTGAAAGCTTATCAAAAAACATTCGAACTTTTCTCCATCCTATCGAACTTTTCTCCAAGGATAGTTCTCTTATGTATGAATTGTTATCATGGCAAATTATTATTTTCGATTTTTTTTTCTGTAATTATTATGATAATTCCCATTTAATTTTTTCACCTACCTAAGTGCAAAGGTACTTTCCCGAGAATAATAGTATAATATTTTCTTTCTCTGATAAAATAAAAAGTGTTCATGAATATGGAAATTGTCAGTCTCAATCAGACCTTGAAAACTGCGCTCAACTTATCCGTCTGCACTCATTACTTATTCGTTTCATCACGTTCTTGACGCATAAATCTGTTCTCGCACTGTTTTCTAGTTTCGTCAGGGTAATTGATTACTCTTCTTCTTTTTTCAGCATATTAATGCATTCATTTTTTTTCCCTCTCCACTTTAGTGCGTGTTCGAGTTGTTCCAGAAATTGGTACCATTTTTTTTTTCACTTTCCGTTTCTTAGGATGAATCACGAGCACGACTTCCGGCTGTTTGAGCCAGGATAGTTCGAACTCGGTATCGAACACCGTTCTGTACTTTTTTTCTTTTGCGAGCAAGAAGAGAAAATGTTGCATCCTTTCTCTAAATATGGCAGCTATAATGAGGCGAGGGCAAGGATCTCTAATAAATCGACCAGTAATTCTTCGTGCGATGCTCTGCGCATCTGTTTTGCTTTTGCCCGAACATTGATGGCCGTGTTTGGAAAGAGAATTTGGACAGCTGTCAAAAACCAGACATTTAATGGGCAGGAATGCTCGTAATGTTCTTTATGTTCTTTAATCCCGATCACAACCATTGTTCGCTATCTTTCAGTTGTGGTTGTTATTGTCATTTGCTTGATTTGTCTGTTAAGCTGATTATTTTAATGTTAGTCAATTGCTCTGAAATATTCCAGAAAACGCGTGAACTTCGATGTCATCTTTCGGTACTTGTCAGTTATTTTCCGAATCATCCCCACCTCAAATATTGGTCCTTATAATCATTTTGTGCATATTTTTAATATCGTGATGTATTGTATAAAAAAATATCGAAATTTAACAATATATTTCGGCAGTGTGACTTAATTTTTTTTTTTTACACTGATCAGTATTTTTGTTACTCAAATAAAATTTTCTAGGAGGCTTCGCCCCCTGCCCGCTGGCGCTCGCCAACCCCCGGAACTGCTTTCACAGTTCATTTCGGATTGCTTCGTAATCCGATGCTCGCTTTGCTCGCTCATTGGATACGTTCTTAACGTCTAGCTTTTGTATACTTTTTTGAACACTGAAGTTCCGAAAACTTTTCACTGTAGAAAATTCTAAACCTGTGCATTTCAATATTAATTTGAAATTGCAAACTGTTCACATATTTTTCTTAATAACACTATTCTAAATTTCAGTTGTTGAGAAAAGTAACTGTTGTAAGTTTTGTTTTAAAGTCTTTCCCACCAGAGGGCTAAAACCATGTGTTGTAAAACAATATGAAATAGTACTGAACGCCGGATGTAAAGCATCGGCTTCGATGAAGATAATTTTGTGAGAATTTTTTTGATAATTCGGTGAGAATTCACCCGATTAGACATATGATGCTCACTACGTGCTCTTGCGAGCCGAAGCCTATCAATTAAAACGTATTAGCGTTTTATATAATATAGATTAGCCACATGATGCTCAATACGTGCTCTTGCGCGCCGAAGCCTATCAATTAAAAATGAAAACTGTTGCCAACGCGAGAAAAGAAATATCGGTTTTATTGATACATACGTAATAGCGTTTTATATAATATAGATTTACATAACACAATATCGTATTCAATCACTATTTTTATAAATAATATTATATTTTTGGTGTGTTAAGTTATTATAGGGGAATCCGGAGCTGAAACATTTTTGATGCTCTAGTGCAGATCCAGAAGATAAGTTAAATGCTCTAGCTAGATAGTATGCTAAAGCTCCAGTAATTTTACTACATACTTATGCGGGCGTTTGAGTCTCAGATTTTAATTTGAAATTTTAATTATAAAACGTAACTTTAAAAAAATATCAGCTCACATAGGAAATACGAACTTAATTTACAGTTGAGTCATTTGTTCAATCTTAAAAAGAGAATAGATTCTACTAAAGCTTTTTTGATATTTGATCTTAAATCAATTATAAAAGTATTTTAATGACGAACTTAATGGCTTCATGGTTCCAAAACCTGCATCTTTTAAACTGCTTTTATAAATTGTTTATTATTTTTGTGAAATTATTTCAGATTTAAAAAATTGCTATTTTAACCGACCATATTACACACTTGCGTACACTTCCGACACGTGTGGGCCCATTGTTTTAATCCAGTTATGGGGTAATATATTTAGCACTTTCACATAGGATCCTGTGGCGTCTCTCGGGGTCGTGGAACCCGTTGTTACCTGATGAGGTTAATTCTTGAGGTTGCGTAAATTTTTAGGCCTTGTCAGCTCCTTCTAAACGTTTAAATGCATTAATAATTACGCCGTTGCCTACCATTAATGATTAAACCCTGAAAAACGAGCCAGCTTGGGATGGTGGCTACGCGTTATTTATAAGGTCTGAAATGTTACGAAGTGGCTGGGTGACGCAGTTGGTTTGTCGTCGGCCTTCTGAGCCCAAGTCTTCGGGTTCGATCCCCGGCCCAGACACCGGGTTTTCGGAATGCTGAAAATCCTCAGCGGCCATGCCGTATGATTATGAGGCATGTAAAAGATCCCTGGAGTGCCTTGTTGGCTCTTGGCATTTCCGGCAAAATTAAATTCCTAGTGCACTTTAGCATTCAAATAGAGTCTCGGTGCTGTCATCTAGTGTGGCAGAAACCAGACGTCCAAATTAACATGGCTAACGGTATCTCACCCATTGTGGTGGTCCTGAAAGAGTGGATACCACTTCTGGAGAATGCACTAGGTCTGCTCATCGGGAAGATGGATTGTGCAGCTCATAGGAAATAAAAAAATTTCACGAAATTCTAAATAATAAAATAAGTATTTGATAAATTGTGGCAATAATAAAATTGGAAAAAGAATTACAAATAACTTTTACTTATTTTGTTTGTCAAACTTATATATTTGTTAATGAAAATATGCAAAACTTGGTAATATTTTTTTTGAAGAGTGAACTAACATAAAAAAATAAATGATTAAAAAGAAGAGCTGAGGAATTTCACTGTTTTTGCATCAATACGAACTAAGCAATTTAATTATGTTTAATGAAATTGTGTATTATTGAACAAGATACAGTGAAAAAAAAAAGTGCGTGTCTAGTTGGTTGTTCCCAAGGTCTCGTGCCTTGTGAGTAATAAATTATTCATCATACGAAGACCTCAACAGTTCTTTGAAATTTTATCGCTAGAATACGAGAATTTATTAATGATAGTACTGCGACTTATGACTATGATTATGATCGCCGGAAAATGTATGTGTTTTGTTTTTTTAAAAAATTGTTTTTGTTAGCTTTATATCGTCGTATTCTTATAACATTGCGCATGATATCCAGAATAATGATGAATGTGTAGAAATTGTTTACGAAATCTTACTCATAAATTTTGTTTTGAATACTTTTGTTTATGTATGAAGATCTTGGGTTATAATAAGCCACATTTTCAAATTGTTTAGGAGTGAATTTTTGGTGAAAAATTCAGAAATTCGCAAGTAGAAAATAAACCATTTCTGCTTTATATACTGATGTTTAGAGGATATTACGGAAACTTAAGTGGCTATCTGAAAACAATTATAAAGAACATTTTGATGTAAAGATGTCACTTTCGGAAAAGGGGCAGGCTGTCACTAAGTCTTAAGCATATTATAGATATATTTTTTCGATTTTTATTGAACTTTTCTATTTGTTTTTTACGTTTACATAGTGATGTGGTAATTGCAGCTAGAGATTGTTTTATTAAAAACGAGACACGTTTTATTTTGCTTTTAACATGTTTTTTCTACAATATTTATTTTTTTCATTCAATGTTACGTGAATTGCAACAACTAATACAGTCAATCTATGTTACATTAAAGCCAATATACGTAGTTGTCGTTAAATTTCGTTAACTGCTTGCAAAATATATTCCGTCTAAACAACTCGTAAAATTATGAAGAATTCGAATTTTCACAACTCAAATTTCTAGAAAGAGAAAGTTGAATTTTTTAAAATAGTGAGTGTTCGAAATAAATTATTTTTCATAATTCAAATTTAAATTATTTTTCATAATTCAAATTATTTTTCATAATTCAAATTAATTATCATATCTTAAATAATGTTTCTTAGTAGCTGGATTTTTTAAAAAAGATTTTTAGAAACCTCAATAAAATTTCTCGCCAAGTTAAATTATTAAAAAAAAAAGTGTAATCTACATCTGATCTCCAATCATTAATTTTATTAAACACTCAATATACCTAGTGATCATTAATTCTCTATTTTTGGTATAAAATTGGTACTGTTTGTGACCAATTTCAAAGCCGGAAATAGCTGCATGGATCGATGTCTCACGTGAGAGTAATTTGCACTGTAAGCATGAACATTTTATTTTTGCGTGATTTCTTCTTAACATTTTCTTGAAAATTGTTCTAGATTGTTACTATTTGTGTCGTTTTTGTGCATGATGGCGTATCGTTGGCCTTGAAATAAACCTTCGTGTGACCGTAATATTTAATGTAACATCACAACTGTAGCTTTACAAATTTATTTTTTTTAAAAATTGTATTCATTTTAGAATAGTGTCTCTAGATTTTAAATTTGTTGTATCATTTGTGTGAAAAACTTTTCTAGACATGCTTTGTCTCAAAACGGTAGGTCAAATAATTTTTTTTATATAATCATTTTTCCTGACTCTTGTAGATTTGGTTTGTCAAATTTTGTCCAAATCATCAATTTTGTTTTCAAATGTAATTTACTGTCTAATTATCGATGGCAAAGTGAGTTCTTATTTAATTAAAAGGAAACCTAAGTTGTATTTTTTTTTTTAAAAAAAAAGTATTTTTTATTCTTAATGCATAAATTGGCTATGTTTATCGACAACGAGCCTTCTGAAAATCATATCAGCTATAGTAGAGCATATAGATCCTTAAAATTTTAAAAATTTCAGTTATTTTAAGAAATTTGTTTTGTAACAAAAATCTGTATAAAAATTTAGCTTTTAGGTTTTGCTAAGTCTCGTGGATTTTGTGAAATTCTGGTAATTTAAATTTCAAAATTTAATTAATCTGAATCAGGTAATATAAATCGGGAAAATTTTGCCTTGTACTACGAATTGGTTTAAAAAAAAAACTTATTAAAAAAACATAAGAATTCTCTACAAAACCGGTTTAAAAATCTTGCTCTCTATTATTTTCTGAAAAAAAACTTAAACTTCTAAAAAAACTTATTTATTACCAACTCTGTATTTTTCTAGTTCAGAAATGTTTTTTTAAAATTTTTCCTCTCTAAATTACGAATCGAAATATGATTATATATTCTTGAAGTAGACTTTTTATTTAAAAGATTAATTAAATAAATTGGAAGGTGTTTTTTTTTTTTAAAGCCTGAGGGTAAAAATACGCAATTATCTGGTTGAGTTAGAAGAGTTATGAAGTGTATTTAGAACTAGTTTTATCCTAAGTGGATTTGAGGTTGTTAAAATCATTTTTCCTGGGAATCTTTTTAAAATGTGATTCACCAGAAAATGTAGAATAAAATATGAATGTATAAAATATTTTTTTATTGCCTAATTTATGAGAGACTTTTATTATATCTAGAAATTCATCTAAGTTACAAGTCGTTTTAATTAAAGTAAAAACCTTTAAAAATTAATTAAGAAGAAATGCAAGAAGTTTTGCTTGTCGCATAAGCATGTTCCGGAAGCAACAGATGACTCACTTCTTTATCATTCATTTACCATTGATAAGTTAATCTCAATGTTAATAAGATTTTAAACCTACAAAATTCTTTAAAGCATTTTTGTAATGTAAGCATCGTTTGCGTTTTAGGAGAAAACGATTTTTTAACAGAAATAAAAGTAATGTTTCCAGAAAATGTTTTTCTTTTAAGTAGGATTTTCAAAATTTGTTTTCTTAATATTTATTTTTAAATTAAGCTTTATAGTTATTTCTTTGAAAGTTAAGATTTTATCAATAATTTGTCGATTTTAAATTTGATTGTTGACGAATTTTGAACCGTTTATCTTGCTGCTGCCACCGTTGGTGCTAATAATTATAAGATACGTTATTTTGATTAAAATATTTAAGTCGCAAATAAACTATTTTTGAACATAATCATTTTTAGTTTTGATTTGCTTTATGCCATCATATAATTGGTTCAAACAATTGATAAGCCTTGTCATTAAAAAGAACCAAGAATTTCCATGATGTTAAAACTGTTTTTTAGTTATTTACATTTCAACTTCCGTTGTTTATGAAATCTGAAGACTGCCTTGAGTTTTTCTTGTTTTATTCTAGTGTTGATGGCTGGGAGAGGATAATTATAAACATTGAAGTTTGCCTTACGTATAATAAAGCAGTGCATCTAAGTTCATTGAGTTAATAATTTGTTTTAAGTGAATTTAATGCTCTCTATTTATTTAACTTTTTTGTGTTTATTTCTTCTGCAGTTTGTGCGTTTTTGTTTGATTGCTCAGACTTAACATTAATTTTGAATAAATCATTGTGTTGAATTTTGAAATTATTTGTTTATAAATAAGCTTTTAACTGAAATTGTGAAGAAATTGTTTTTGTTTATCTGTCATTCAAAAACAGAGATTAAATTGTTTCTTAAACTATAAATACATCTTAAGCTTTGTTTGTATTGTTTCCTAAGTAATAGCGATAAAGTTTTTTTTTTTTTTTTTTTTTTTTTTTTTTTTTTTTTTTTTTNTTTGAGATGTATGCTCTGTTTTTCTTTTGTAAAAATCACATCCTTAGGTCCATTTGACCTTACGCTGATGCTTTCAATTTATTTGTTTACTAATTCTTTTATTTAAACTGCAACATTTTTATTATCTTATAGCAAGTTCACCATTCAGGAACAAAAGGAAATATAACTTCCGTTTTGCTTTAATTTATTGTCAGATAATTATATTGCAAATCTTACATTCAAACAGAAAACTAAATATATCTTAGGTTTTGCATTTTTATGTATTGATATATGATTATGTTGCATATCTTCAATTCAGTGGAGATAATAAATATATTAATTCTCAATTGTTTTGTCTGTTCTGACTTAAAGTTAATGATTTTTTTAAAATGTGGAATTTATAGATTTAATCAATATTTTCGCAATCAATTTTGCAATTTATTTTTTATTAATTTATTTTATTGAGCTAGAAAATTTCAAGATTTCATAATAATATACATTTTTAAAGCTAAAAAGTTGTAACTTGGTTGTCATTTTCACTTTTATTTTTTATTAGTATTTAGTTTATTTTTTTATTACACACTTGCAGCATTTTTATATGATTTTGCCTGTTTTTATATACTAGCTCCTTTTATATGCTCAGGTATATTTTAATATTTTAAATTTTTTATGAAACTGTTTAACAAGTTCCAAAAGGAGCCCAAACATTTTAATTTTTAAAAATTAATTATAATATATATGTACTTGTTTTAAAGCTTCACTTTAAGCCAGAATTTCCCAAACTTATGACTTTTGTGTACCCTTTCTAAATTTTTCGTACCGCTGTGTACGACTAATAAAAAAATGAATGCTTTATTTACTCTAAAAAAATTGCACAAAAGTTAAAAATCACAACTGGCTGTTGACACCACTAATTATTAACTGTTACCTCTGCTAAAAATAGCCAATAGAAAAGTACGTAATTAGTAAATTTTATGACTAGCTTTGTTTTTAAATAAAATTTTTTGAAATTTTCGTTTGTTGCAAGATATTTCGCATAAGAGCACGTACCCCCACTAGACTCTTCCTCCCGTATCCCTGGGGGTACGCGTGCCACACTTTGGGAAACACTGCTTTAGGCCATAAATGTGGTTTTCCACTAATTTATTTGAAATATCTGACTGTTCTGGAAAAATATTTGAACCCATTTATTGATGTGTTTCTTTTAACATTCAAGACCATCTCGAATTATATTTAAGTCTTATATTGTTGTATTTTTTGTGCTTGTGTGTTTCTTTCCTTGTTCTAATGAAATCCTGTTTATTTTTCTTTCAGTTAAATGCGAAAAGGGATTTATTCTATCGGCATGATGCTACAACTACTAATCCTACGTTAACAAATTCAACTGTACCTCCCCCATTAAGCGTCAATTCCAATTCCTCTTCCAAAGAGTCTTTGTCTAGCAGAGACAGTGACAGAATGAAGGATACTCTTCCCAAAGATATGGATGGTTATGTAGGCTTTGCAAACCTCCCAAATCAAGTCTACAGAAAGGCTGTGAAGAGAGGCTTTGAATTCACGCTCATGGTTGTTGGTAAGGAAGAGTATTGCTTAGATTTAAATGTAGTTGTGCTATATTATGCTTTTCAAAAGTGCTTTTGTGATTGAATTTTAGATAATGATTTGTTACTACACCATTTTTCTCACTTAAGATGATGCTATACGTTGTAAGTAACTTTTCATGGGGAATTCTGTTTTGCTCCATTGGTATTTTAAAATTAAAAGAGTAGAGAAAAGTGAGTTCCGTTTAACCCAGAGTGAACGATTAAATTTCAAATGCGGAAGAAATATTTTAAAGTTATCAAAATACAAACAAAGTACAACTGGATGACTTCCACATTGCATAATTCTGCCATAATTTTTTTACATATTGATGTTTTGAAAAAACTTCTTTCAGTATTTAAAACTTCGTGTTTTATTCTAGGTTTACCTGAACTCTATTTTTCTATCATTTAAACTTTGAATTACTTTTTACATAAAATAATTTGCCAAGATGGTTTTTTCCTGCAATATGGCACCTCCTTAATGATAATATGTGTAACATGGCTAAATATCCAAATCCTTGTTCTAGAAATCCTTATATAAATAATTTTATGCAGAAAAAGCTTTACTCTTGTTAACTAGTTTTTAGTAATGCTAAAAAAAAGAGAACTATTTACTGGTTTTTTCAGCATATTTTTTATTAATATTTTTTTCCAGACTTTTTTCATTGATATTAAAAAGATTCAAAGTTTCTTAAAAGTATTTTTTCATTTTTCTGGAAAATTGTTTGCAGGTCTGAAAGGCTTACTTATTGCAGCAATTCATACATTAAATTTCTGAAAAATATTAAAATTGTTTGCGAAAATTTTTTCATTTTGTTTACTTTATCCATTTTTAAGCAACTTTATTCTAATTTAAGCCTCATGTTTAACTATCCCAATTTAGTTTCAATGCATTTTCTTTTTTTCAATAAATATTTGATGATTTTTCAACTCTTGACAGTGAATTTAGAGCTGTTACAAATTTGTACTGAGTTTCATTAATTTCTTAATCTAATTCATATTTTGATTTTAGGTGAAGCTGGTCTTGGAAAGTCAACATTAATTAATTCTATGTTCCTTACTGAAATATATTCAAACGAATACCCAGGCCCTTCTCTTCGTGTAAAGAAAACTTTGCAAGTAAGAATGATAGAAACTTTTTTCTTGGGCTGTTTTCAGACGAAATTGATTTTAAATGGTCTGGAAATATTCTGCTTCAAAGAGATGCCATAATTTGTCTAGCCATATAACTTGTCTGTTAAAATAAATATAAGATTAATTAATGAAAATTATGCATTTAGATCAAATAAGCTCATTTTTAAAAAGGAGGCTATTTTAAATTTTGGCATATTTAGATCCATCATTTTTTTGTAACATTCTAAGGTGCTGCAGCACAAATTTAGGGAACCTATTAATGATGGAAACTTTTTTTACTAAAGTTCTAAAAATGCATCATAACTTCTTAAAAATTTTATTTTTATGCCATTTACTCTTAAGTATGCATTTCATTCTAATTTCTCATTTTAGTGCATTTCAGGTATACAGCTGTTAATGCTGTTTAATTTTTTGCATTTATCAAATAAATTATTGCGAAGAAAATTGAAGCTCATTTAATTACTTACAAGTTTCAAATACATGTTTAAAAACATTTAACCATAAAAATTCTTTTTGTCCTGGCAATCGTGGTTATTTGGCTATTTTGGTTATTTTGTCTTTATTGTTTTTTCCTTGAAATTTTATGTCAACTTGGCTTAAATGAGGAAACAGAAAAAGAAATTTTAATGCAGAAAGGATTTTATTTTTTTGCCCTAATCACATTTTTAAATTAAAATTTGCTCTCAATAAATATGTATCTTATTTGTTTCTAATTTTGTGTTATTGTTGAACTCACATTATTTTTTTACTTTATAGTTGAATCAAATATTTTTTTAAACATAATAGTGTTGCTAGACTTTTAAATATGATTGATTTTTTGCTTGTTAAGCTTATGCATCTGCTCTTAATTTGTTTTGCTTATTGCATGCCCCCAATTTTGCTGTTTTTTTTGTAAGTATAAGTAAAGTATAAGTAAATTCTTATTAAGGAAAAAAAAAGCTTTCTATGAAAATTATAGTTTTATTACTTGTTTTAATCACATATATATACAATTTTAACTCTGAATAGTTAATCCTTTATTCTACATGCTTATATAATCTTTTACATTGCATAAGCAACAATCTTACTTGTGCTTAGAAAATAAATTTTGGATTTTTTGTAGGTTGAAACATCCAAAGTACTGCTCAAAGAAAGTGGAGTTAATTTATTACTAACAGTAGTAGATACACCAGGTTTTGGTGATGCGGTGGATAATTCTCAATGGTAATTTATTTTTTTTCAAATTTTAGTTTTATGTTTTAGTTAGTTTGAGTATGATTTTTCTTTATTAAAGGACACCACACAAATCTTCTAGAAATTGATTTGCCATCAAATGAGCTGAATTTTAATGTGTTATAATTCAGGGCTGTCCAACTGCAAAGAATCCACGGGCCAGAATTCCGGTCACTGATCACCTGGTGGGCCGCAGTTTGAAAAAGTTGAACAATACCCTCTTACCTCTTATACAGTAACAATTAATAGTTGAATTATTAATTATAAAAAAAAGGAACAGAAGAATTATAAAACAATTTGCTTGCATTTTAATAGGAAAACTGAGGCCGATCTGCCTGAATAAGAGGTTGGCGGGCCGCCAGTTGGACAGCCCTGTTATAGTTCAAACAGTCTGGGCAACTTGATATTTTCATACATTTCCTAAGTAGATTGCTGTGAAGGGTTGCTATTTTCCCAGAAGATTTCTTTCTCATGTGCTATGTTGTCAAATGGTTTTTCTTTACTAAGTCCCATCCTTCTTTTTCCATAGCAAAACTTTCATGTCAATTATCCAGATTGTGTTGTAATTGAACTCTCCGAGCTTTAGAAAGGCAAAAAATACTTCGTCTCTCAGACAGTTCAAAAAATTGAACATTTAACACCACTTTTCACTTGCAATTTGACTTAATGTCAAATGTTATAGACCGAAGTTTGCGAGCTCATGGCCCATGACCACTCTTTTCATGTTGTTAGAGCATGCCCAATGGATGTTGAGTGAATATGGATGGGCATGATAAAATGTGATGATTGAAACATTTTTTATTAAATACAGTGCCATCTCAATGTAGCAAACAACTAATAAATAATTAACTATGACAGGTTAAACATAGAAATGTGACATCGTTAATCACTAGGATTCAATAACTTAGTAACGTGATGTGACTTACTACTGTTAAAAATACATTCCTTTCTTATAAGTTCAATAATTGAATGTGCACAGAACGTCACTCATGTTATCTGTGAAGGAAAATATACCTGTTGCCAACAAATGCCCCAAAATAAATTCTGTTAATTCAATGGTTAGTTAATTCATATTTAGAAGAGTAATATTCCACTCCAACATTATGTAGTTGCGTACACATTATTAGTGTTACATAGTTTTTGAGATATGCATGGTATGGGAGTAACATCAAGTACCCATCTACAAAGTTCATAGAATGTATCTATGAAGCAGTGAATCGATCTTCCCAACAAAATGTAAATAAGATTCAAATAACTGGTAACTAGTTCTGTTTATGTGTAGCTATATATATTTGTATACATCCAAGTATTTTTTTGTTTTGTTTAAACAATCAATCCTTTTAAGGGCTGTAACGTGCAAAATCTGATGTGACAATCTCCATGCGGTGAATGTTGGTTAATGATAATGTCAGTATGGTATTAGAAAATTAAGAATTACTATTTATGTTCCAGATTTTACTTCTCAGAAACTATGAATTTTTGGACTATGTGTCAATGAGAGCTCTTGATCAAAATGTTTTGAACTACAACATATTAAATTTTCAGCCAATTTGACAGAGTTAATTTTTAGCTCCTTTTTATCCATAATTTGGACTTGGCAATTTAAAATCTTTTTAGCTTTGTTTTTAGAAACCAGTTTATATTTATAACTTTAAAAAAAAAATTGTCATTGTTTTTTTTTTTTTTTTTCGNTTCGCTAGCTATAACATTGTTCTCTTCTGCTATCACCTAAGTTACCCAACTTTTATAAATATTATTTTGAATTTTTAGTAAGAATTTTAATTTATGTCATGACTTAAAATTTTATTTCTCATTTTATTATAAAAATAGACTTGCTCTGCGTTTGTGTGTTCAAATTATTTGAAATAAAAATTTAAGTCAACTAATAAGTAGTTTCCTTATTAAACTGATGTAATCTTACTTTTTTTTGTTTATACTTAAAAATATAATGTTTGTTCCCTAAACTAAACTCAGTGGTGCAACAGTCCATAGAGGGCCAAGGCCTGCTGTGCCCATCTCAGTTTTCTTGACCTTGGGCTCTGGAGTGCAGGAGCAGGTGTTCCCAGTTGGTGGTCAGCCGAACGCGGAACCCCCTGTGTTTAGTTCCCAAGCATGCTTGTTACTCATTTATCTACCCACTGAAGGGATGAAAGGCTGAGTCGACCTTGCCCGGCCGAAGGATATGTTTGTTCCCTAAGAAATTTTTAAAAAACTACTTTTTTATTTTTACAATAAAGAAGAAATTTTATATCTAAATGTAGATTTTAAAAAGAGATACAGTAAATATTTTTCTTTTGTTTTATGTAAAACTATTTCTTATGGTCTTAAATACATTCATTTTTTAATTTTTTAGTTTGTTCTTTATATTTTAAGACTTACATAGATAATTTTGATGACATTTTGAAAAATTTCAAAGCTGTTTATATTTTCTTAATAAATGATTTTTAAATCATGTAATAACATTTAAATTAAGTTATATAAATAACATTTGTTTATTTTATTTTATTAGTTGGTCACCAATATCTGACTACATTGACAATAAATATGAAGAATATTTAAATGCTGAATCCAGAGTCCATCGAACAACAATTCCTGATGGTAGAGTGCACTGCTGCTTGTATTTCATAGCTCCTTCTGGTCATGGGTAAGTTAATTCACATTTCTGGATGCACTTTTTTATTTACAAATAGTGAATATTTAGTCTAATTTAATCTATTTTTTTTAACATATCTATTTTAAAAGACTAATGAAAGACAGATTGAAAGAAATGTGATTTAAATTTCAAAGAGCTTATAGTATCATTGATGATTGCTTAGAGCATGCTATCATAAGCAGTCATCATCATTTTTGATATTGTTAGAACATTGGATAATGGTAGTTTTAAAACCACATTTTCTTTCATTACTTTTAAATAGCCTACTATTTTTTGTGTAATACATTCATAATTTTGCTATGTATGAAATATAGCTATTTCATTTATTAATTTTTGAATGTGAAATCATTAGTTTACATATTTTGCTAATTGTTATTTGTTTTTATAGTTTAAAGCCTTTAGATATAGAATTTATGAAAAGACTGCACGATCGAGTGAATATCATTCCTCTTGTTGCCAAAGCAGACACAATGACACCTGAAGAATGCCACTTTTTTAAAAGACAAGTAAGGCTTATTTTCTTGAACTACCATATATTTTGGTATATAAGTCTACCTCTTATTTCTCATCTGCTAATTTTTTTTTTTATGTTAAAAATATTTCACATTGTTCTTTCTTGATATGATTCATTTGCCCAGAAATGAATGTGCTATGAGGCGCCTCCTTTTAAAATACAGTTTAAAATACTATTGTAAAATCTTTTTAAAAAATGGAATTTTGAACTTGTTGGATGGGGTGGGCTATTTTTGGTTAGACTCAGCAGATGAAGTAGAATTCTTTGCGGAAAGGGAACCATAACAGGACACTGCCAACATTATTGAATCTGTCACAGATGACGTTCTGGAATGTTTAAATTTATAGCTATTAATGATGGATTTGATCTTAATAAAGTTTTTTTTTTTGTGTTATATTTTTTGAATTGCTCTTGAACAAATTATCTTAACTTTTCATATTCTTAATATTTTTTTTCTGAATTTAATTCCAAGAATTGTTTTTTTTTTTTAAAAAAACTTTAAATGTAAAGAAATATAATGAGAGCAAATGCGAAATTAATAATATATAGCATATTAAAAATAGTTTTGAAAAGAGTAAATTGAGACAGAAAATCAGAAATACAATTCTAGCAGAAAACGAAGAATATTTTTTAAGATATGTGTGCTCATCTTTCGTGTTCTTTAAGCTGAAGTTTACGGACACATTAATATTTTCAATATGTGTAAGACAACATTAACTCTAAATATGATAAATACACCTGTCGGCCTAAAACCAACACGCTTGATAATTTAGTAAATAACGACGGACCACCAGCTGCACTTTTTGTTTTTTATTAATAACAACAACATTAAGTATAAACAACAACAGCAGCTGGAGATATTGTGGATTTCGAAAGGGTTTAAGAGATATTTATCCACATCTAATGTTTATCGAGTCTCATAGGAGAAGTGATGATTTAATCTCGTTCCGCTAGGGAATGGCGCGCATGCGCCAACACACCGCCCAGCCTTGCACTGTTCACATGCAAGAACTTGACAATTTTTTTTGCACTTATACATTTAACATATAATTTTACAAAACTTTAACATTATTGAGTATTATAACTTTAACATAACTAATACTCAATCAGAATCTTTGAGATACATTTTTTACATGAAATTCTAATAAAATACAAGTGTTACATAAATTTATATACAAATATTTAGATGAATATACAACTATTTAATTTTCTATCGGCAGTACACTCAATCTGGAAACTGACCTTTTATATACCCCCTTACAAGTTTTTACTTCAACTACCCTTATTTGATTATCTTGTCCAGGATACAGTTTTACTACCCGACCCAAGACCCATTTGCATGGGAGAAGGTTTTCTTCTTTTATCAAAACCATATCCCCGATTTTTAAATTTTTCTGATTTTTTACCCATTTTTTTCTTTGCTGTAAGCTATTCAGGTAAGAAAGGCTCCATCGTTTCCAGATTGTTTGTACTGACTTGGTAATTCTCTGCCAAGAGTTTAAACGACTTGGCTC
>NC_092209.1:76875324-76928549 GCF_043381705.1 Parasteatoda tepidariorum
GAATTTCTGTAGCATTTTCACGTTCTATATTTTTAAAATTTAGGATGGAATTTACATGCACATCAACGATTAATCTTTTATTATCGTAACGTGAATCGAGTGCTTCATATAATGAAGAAAATGTGTCAAATGTGGAAGCAAATTCTTTTACTTCATTTGAGAGACATGAGTTTAAATAATAAAGTTTTTGCGACTGAGTGAGTTGATCATTAGAGGTGATCAAGTCATCAAACTGATTTTTAAAGGTACTATAGTGTTCATATCTTCCCGAGAATGTTGGAAGTATAATAGGTGGAATTTTTGTGTTAGTTATATTTTCAGTTTGATTACTTTGTTTAACATCGTTTACAGTTGATACAGTTTCTTTTTTAGAATCAATTATAAGTTTGAGGCTTACCTCCAAATCTTCTAGACGAGATTCGCATTGTTCGATTTCTTTTTCGAATTCCTCTAATTCTTGATCAGTTATTTTTTCAATACCGAAAGAATGCACTCTCAATTCATCAAGCTTACTTTGTAATTGTTCGACTTTTTTCAATTTCACTTCAAGTATGGTATTATTAGGAATATCTTCAGATATACTATCGACAAAGGTTTGTATTCGAGTAATATTTCCTTTCAAGGAAATTTTTGCTTTATTTAGTTTCACTATAGTATCCATAGTTGTAGTTTGATTCGAGCGCTCCGTGTGCTCGACGTGCCAGACAATTTCGGCCTAAAACCAACACGCTTGATAATTTAGTAAATACCGACGGATCACCAGCTGCACTTTTTGTTTTTTATTAATAACAACAACATTAAGCATAAACAACAACAACAGCTGGAGATATTGTGGATTTCGAAAGGGTTTAAGAGATATTTATCCACATCTAATGTTTTCGAGTCTCATAGGAGAAGTGATGATTTAATCTCATTCCGCTAGGGAATAACGTGCATGCGCCAACAACACCTGCTATTAAAAGAAGGAAGGGGATCTTTAAGATTGGTGAAATTTTGTTTATTTACATGGGAAGAAACAACTTTAAACTCAAATTTATTCAAACTCTTAGCAATTTGGGAACTGATTTTTAGATGATAAAATAAAACAATTAAATCGTTAAAATTCGAATTTGAGAGAATGATAGATTGTGAGATTAATTTTCTATTGGTGGACTCAATAATATTGGAAGGAAAGCGGTAGTCTACAGTGATAGCTTTAAGGAAAGTAGTTCTTCATGGAGGAGAACTATTTGAGCAAATTTTAGAAGTATGGTAAACAAGTATGCATAAGGCAGCTATCTTTTGTTAGGGGTATGGGATGTTCAATTTGCAATAGTATGTTGCAGGAAATGTTACTTAGTGAGCTACCAAATGTTGCTTTGAAGATTTTATATATTGTTGCTTGTAAATATTATCACTCTGAATACTGATATGTGTTATCTGTTAAAATATATTTTATAATTAAATGATGTATTGTTAATTAATTATCCCAGCAAGCTTGCCAAAAATTTAAAAATCTCTGCAAGAACTTATAATAGTGTAGGAAAATCAACTGTATGACATGTATTCTCCTTCAAGTGTATAATTTTTTTCTATTTTGAATATTTATAAGTAAATTTTGTGTTTTTTTCTCTCTCTATTGAATGCATAAAGCAAAACTAACTTATGCTAAAAAGCAACCATATTTGAGCTCACTCAAAGTTTTGAAATTAATGAGTTTGAATTTTAATTTGTTTTTGTTTCAATTTGTTACTTTAAATAGTTTGTTCAATAATTGTAAAAGTTCTGTTCATTGTTTCATCAATAATTGTAAAAGTTCTGTTCATTGTTTTATTACTGTAGAATATATGTTTTTTACATGGTCAAAATATTATTTTTCTTTTTCAGATAATGACTGAAATAGCACAAAACCAAATTAAAATTTATGAATTTCCAGAGTGTGACGATGAAGATGAAAACAGACAGCTCAAAATCATGAAGGTAATTATTTCTCAATCTAATTTTAAAACTTAATGTAATAAATTATTTAACTTTTTAAAAATTTTTGTTTCATCATTACTTTGATGCAAATGAATCAAATTTGATTTCACAAAAAAAGAAAAGTATTCAGTTTCTTGAATTTTAATTTTTTGCTTTTCTTAATGATTTCTTATTTTTCAACTATTTTTTATTTCATGAAATCTTATTATTATTATTTTTTTTTAATAGTTGCATTACTTACTTACTTATCCTCTACCTGCCTTTGGGCACTTAAGGCCTCTAGCATATCCCTCCAATGCTAGAGGCCTTAAGTGCCCAAACATTCTTTTAATTTTCCCAAAAATATGCGCTGGATGGTAAGTCTGGATCTTTTCTTTGGGCATTCTAAGGATATGTCCGAGCCAGCTCCATCTTCGTTTTTTAATTTCATCTTCTATTGTTTTTATTTTAGCTTTCTTTAATAGATTTTGACTTGATACTTTGTAAGGCCAGAAAATTTTAAAAATGAAAGGTTTCTAATTTTTGTATTTCGATTTTAGTCTGTTTCCAGGTTTCTGCGCCATATAATAGTTGCATTACTCAACATGATTTAAAACCTAGTTAATTTTAAATTATTAATACCCATAGGTTTCATTAAAAAATTAATTGCAATTTAAACTTCAGTAATGCTGTTTAAATTGCAGTTTAAACTTAATATAAAAGTATGTTTTTTTAAATTTCCTTAATATCATCTTAAGTGATAAATTAAATAGTCTTGATGTATAATAGATAAATGTCGGGACATCTAATCAGTAATCTAATAAATGTAAGTCATCAATAGCTATGATTAATAAATTAAAAGCATTTTTTAATTTTTTTAGGACTTAATAAATATGAGCAGTATTTATAATTTAATATATATGAATTGTACCATTGAATTATTCCATCAAATACCATCTTAATTGTAGCGAGTGCTAAGAATAAAAATGGTAATATTAAAACAATCTTAAATTTTGAGATAAATATATGTCAGTGTATTAGGTTACGTTACATCAATTGGTGAATTAAAATGGGTTGATCCACTAATTTTACTTATAAAAATTCAAGCTTTTTGCAACCTATTTTGGTAGTCTTGTGGTTATTCGTCAAGGGACAGAAAGATGACAATATATGTCATAAGTAATTAGTTAGCATATATTTTTCTGTAATGTACGTCATAAATAGGTAATTAGCATATATTTATTTTTTCAAGTAATTCTTAATAGCTTATATTATGTGTTCTGCTTCTGGAATCAGTACTATGTTAAATAGATAGTCAGATGAATACGACTGGAAGTTTGCTTAACCTGTTGAGCAGTTGCTGTATTCTGTTCCATGTTCTGCTAATTTAATTAATGAAAGATGAAACCTTATCTTTAGTTATTATCCTGTTTTTGGCTTGTATTCCGTGATCAGTCTTGTTAAGATTTTGATGCTGGAAATTACAGCATCCCTGAAAGGTGAATGCAGAGAACTTGAATTGTGTGCTGTACTGTATAAACAACTGCAGCTTGGTTAAAGCCTAAGAGTCTTGCTTAGCTTTCTGTTGCCAGCCATTGTACTACCCGGATAATGCCATGCATATTCCCTTTGTGGTTTTAGTGACAAGGTCATGTGTACTGAATGTGTAAAAGACGTTGATGAACAGCCAAGGTGTATTAGAAAAGAACTTTTAGAATAATAAACCCTTTTGCGATGGGAAGCGCAAACGTGCGCTTATCGCTGAGGCCGGCAGTCTCTCTCGCGAGTATCTGTTCAGGGCCGGAGGGTTTTTTGCCGTTAAGCCTAAATTCATGAAATTAACGAAATATCAACGCATTGTTTAATAATGTTCTGTAAAATATTTAAATGAAATATGCTTTATATATATTTCTATAGATACTTTATTTACTTGAGTTATTTCTTGTTTAAATATATATTTTACACCTTTTATTTTCATTATGTACTTACCATTTAATAACTTTTAACATTATAATATCTGAAAACTAAATATATGACTTAAAATTCTTTTTTCGTGTGAGAAACTTGAAATCACTAGCATTGCACTAAAAACTGGACCACAAATCGAAATNTGTACTTTCATCTTGAGTAGAAGGTCAAATCTACATGTATCTGAAACCATATGGACATACAATGCCATCTTCTCACAGAAATTTTATTTTCTAAAACGTTTCAGGACATTGGCACAAATGAGTGATGGCCGGGGGTGAACGAGAAAATGCTCTGGCACACCGGTGTGTCGGTTGGAAAGTAAGTGCGTTTCTTGCTGGCAGTCGGCGCAAAAGGGTTAAACTATGTTCTACAGCTGTGTGCTACGAGTTATGCAAATAAACTATTTAAGTTCTAGCTCTTTGTTCTTCTACTATGTTTGGAATTGTGAACCTGAAGTAAAGAATTGTTTTAATGAACTCTCTCTTGTAGTTAATTACAATCGCCATTACATTTACCATTTATATTTCATGTACTATCAAATGAATTAGAATATGCAAAAACTTCCCATTTTCCATTATCAAAATTTTTCTACAATAAAAATGAGCTAAATCTTCTTTTATACCTTAAAGTTGAAATGGTTGATTGGAATCTGTCGTTTTTGTTCTTAATGCTTCAGTTGTATTTATTATTATGAAAAATTCAGTTTGATATTAACTTGGAGTGTTTAAATTTAACCCAAATACGTATAAAACTGTTGCGTGAATTATAGACTTTTTATGATCTAGGCTGTACTAAGCATTAAATTTTTTTCTTTGCGAGTTGCTTTAAAGGGATGTAGTTTTGTTAAGTTGGCTTTCAATATTTACTTTTAACATATGCTTAAGATGAAGATGTTTCTGAAAGACAAATATTTTTTGCACATATTTTGTTTTTATTTATATATTTTAATTATCTTATTAAAAACTTAAATTTTATTGTTATTATTTAATATTGTTTAACAAACACTATTCTTAGCATTACACTTTCAAAATATAGTTAGTTCATTTCTATATGTAACATAGTGTAATATGAAATATTGCTATTAAAGGAACGGGTGCCATTTGCTGTTGTTGGTAGTAATACGCTCATAGATGTCAATGGAAAACAAGTTAGGGGTCGAAAATACCCATGGGGTGTGGCAGAAGGTAATTTTTTTCTCCATATGATTCGCATGTTATTATGTGAAATGTTATGGACCTATGAATATGACTTCATAATTTTGTTTAATTTTTTTCAGTTGAAAATATGGAACATTGTGATTTTCTTGCATTACGAAACATGCTTTTAAAGTTAGTATATTTTATTTATTTTTCTCTTTTAGATTCCTATTTATAAAGTTGATGTAGTTATTGTTTTCTATCCCATTCTTTATAGCTTAATAAAGGTAATTTAAGAATTAAAGTAGTTTTTAATGTCTTAAGAGCTAACGCAGGTTTTGTTCTTAAACTAAAATAATTAAATGCTCTTCTTATATAAATATTATATTATCATTATTTAACTAAAATTATCGTTTTTTTTTGGAACAATTTAAATTATATGTGCTTCTTATAGTTTAAATAATATATATAATGTTTATTATATAACTTTACTTTAAAAATATATTGTAATGTGTTTTAAGTTAATAGTTTGAAATAAGTAATGCACTTTTTTATTTTTAATACCATTAGCAATTTTCTGAACAAACTTTTGTTTTAATTAAATTAAAGCTAGGAACTGTTGTTAAAAGACAAATTTGCTATCAGTGTTTACAGTTCTGATATTCCTGATTTTTCTTACGTAAAATATTTTGTTCATAATATCCCATTTTCTATGAATACCAATGTGAATCTCAAAATAATGGATTTAAAATTTTTAATCCAACATCTCATTTCATTTAATAATGTTAGAAAAAATCGCAAAATTTGCTAGTTCTAACTTAAAGGTGTAAGAAAATTGAATTATTTCAATTATTAATATTGTACTTGTATTCATAGAAATTTTAAATGATGCATTCAGAATTTATGCACTTAATTTTTATGCGGGCATATTCATTGAATTTTTGTATTAAGATTGTTGAAACCCTACTTTAAAATTATTTAAGAAAATTTTGAACTAAATTAGAAAATTTTAATTAAATAATCGGTATGAGGAATTGCTATTTAATTGTAAGTGCTTATTTTTTTTAATGCAACAGAATTATAAAACTTTTCATGTTTTTTTAAATTTTTTATCTCTAACAATGAGTTGTTTAGTAGTGCTTCATTAATAAAATTATACTCGGAATAGGGAAAACTTTTTGTTCTAAGCAAAGTAATTCTGAAATTAAAAATAATGCATATTAATATTATTTTATGATAAAATTTGATTATATTTTGCTCAGGGTTGGCAGGTTTTTGACATGTGACAGTTTTTGACAGTTTAAACCATGGTTTAAACCGTCACGTCAAAAACCTCACTGTCAAAAATGTCAAAAACCTATATTCATGTGTGAAATTTAATTAATACATAAAATTTATATATTTTTTAAAGGATAGTGTTTCTAAATATGTTCTAGAAAAAATAAATTTAAAATTTTGAAGAAACACTTATATTTTGAATAGTAACCAAAATCTTGTACTTTTGAAAACTCACATCTTTTGTAATATTATGTATTCATTTTCATGTGTTATTGAAAATCTGCAGTGATATTATTAAGAAATTTATTTATAACCAAATTTAGTGTATAGTATAGATTATACTAAAAATTAGACATTTTTAAAGATAAACATTAGCAGTTTTGTACATTAGACATCTTTTAAAGAAAAATCTTTTTAATATTCTTTTAAATCTTCTTAATAATCTTTTTAACATAAGACAATACAAATTTAAGTGCTTTCTGTTAAATACACAGAGTAGTTAGTGTCGATTTACAGTATATTCAGCCTATTCATTTACTATGCTGAAAATTTAGTTTATCCAAATACTTGTGAATTTCATTTTGCTGAATACTATATAGTTTTGTTGAATATCTAAATATTCAGCTGTTGAATAATTACTTCTTGCTTTCAAGATATGCATTATTTGTATTCTTAATACAAGTGGAGAAAAAAAAATTAAGAGATAAAAATTGTTTTAAAATGATAAGTGTAATAATTATAAATAAATATAATAAACAATATGAATTATATTTATCATTATTCATAAATATAACTACTTTTAAATTCAAATTAACATACTGGATAATAAAGATATTCGGTATAACATTAAAAAAAAAATTTTATACACTTGTATCTTATATCAAGTTTGTATTTATACAACATAACTTGTAAGTTCCTTATAAATATTAGTTATATGTTCCTTATATGTCAAAAATGCATAGTAATAAACTTTTAATTTTCTTAAGTATCAAAAAGAAAAAAAAAATTTTTTTAAATATAAATATTTAAACAATTTTTGTGCAAAATTTTTCTGCACATGCATTTGAATATAAATTTCTGAGATTTTAAATCTGTTATTTTACCTTAATTTTAATTAAAAAATATTTTAAAACCTGCTGATTACCTATAGTATAATTAAATTTCAATATAATGCATGGCAACTGTTGGTAGTTTTGAAGTTTATATATTTTCTTGGCAAACTTCAGTTTTTGACATTTTTGACGGGTTTTTGACGGTTTAAACCAGTATTATACCCTTGTCATGTCAAAAACCACTTTTTGACGTCAAAAACCCAACCCTGATTTTGCTTAAGTAGAGTTCATACTTTTTACGAGTTTGCCTTTGTTAGCTGTTGTCTTGTATATGAGTAATATTCCATTGAATGTTTTGATTTTTTTTTTGAAAATTGTCCCGACTTTTCTGAGACTCACTGCAACTAATTTGTTAAAGTTTTAGATTTCTAAGTCCACTTGTATTTAGTAATACTATCTGCTGGTTTTTTTTAAAAACTCTTTGTAAAGTGCTGATTTTGTACAGTTAGCCAAAAAAAAGGACCACCTGAATAACTTGATCTAATGACGAAATCTTCACATTCTATGACTGGTTCTTAATGGTTCGAGGGGGTGATCTCAAATATGCTAATTACTTAGTGCAGACGATATTTTAGTCACGATATCAAACACAAAAACATACTTTCTCTGAATAAACATACCCTCTTTTTGACAGACTTGGGCTTTAGGCACCCAAAATATAGGGGGCACCCCCAATCTGGGAAATATGGTTCTCATAGTTTGGTTGGGAGAGTGATCTTATGTTTGGACCCCTTAATATTAGTTTTACTTTTTGCGTCTTGAGAATTTTTTAATTCAAAATGTGACGAATCTCTAGGTTTTGCCAAATGCTCCAGAAGTAAAATTAACATTAAGGGGCCAAACTTTAGATCTCTCTCCCAACCAAACTATCTGGATCATATTCTCCAGATTGTGGCTACCCTCTATATTTTGGGGTCAAGAATCTGAATCTGTTGAAAATAGGGTATGTTTATTCAGAGAAAGTACGTTTTTGTGCCTGAATTCGTAACTGAAAATATCATCTACACTAATTAATTATAATTATTAAGGTCACCTCCTCGAACCATTAAGATTGATTCCAAGAACATGCAGATCCATCCAATCTTAAAATCAAAAGTTATTCAGGGTGGTCCTTGTTTTTTGAAGTACTGTACTTGAGCAAAAAATATTTTTTTAAAAATTTTTTCTATTTTATGACAGGTATAAAAATAATATAATTTATTTTATAAATAAATTTAGGACTCATATGCAAGATTTGAAGGATGTCACAAACAGTGTTCATTATGAAAATTTCAGGTGTAGGAAACTGGCTGGTGTAGGAACTGATGGCAAACCTTCAAGGTTATGCAACAAGTGAGTTATACTGTTAAGGATATGTCTAGTATGATGAACTGAAATAATTAGCATTCTAGAATAGCAATTTTTTTCCTGATTTTTTCCCCCTCCAAATTCTTGTGTTGAATTATAAATTGAACTCTCCCCATGAAATTATCTGAAGAAAAAGACTTTGCCTTACAGATTAACTTGTATAATTTTCTTAATTACTTTCATCTTCTCCATATTCACTGGTATATAAGAATATTTGGTATAACAGAATTTTTTTTTTTAAATTCTTTTCAGTCATCTTAATGGATTGATATAAAAATAAAGATTAGTAATTATATTTTGCATAATAGTCTCTTGCAAGAATTATCTTTTTCTATATCATAAACTTTGCAAATCTATTAATGTAGCATATTTTAAATTGGAAAGCAAGAAAAATTAATGATATTTGAAAAAATTTTGAGTTTAGAGAAAAATTGACTGTTGAATGAAATGTTTTTCAAACTATCGAAATATTTTATGTAACTAATTCTGCAAGTATAATTGCTACTAATTGTTAATCAAAGGCAGATTAGCTAGGGATGTATTGAGCCAAGGAATTAACCTCTCACAGGAGTTTTACTTTCTAGTAGTTCATAAATCTTTAGTTTCTATGTGACCTTTGCACTTTTTTTTTCTTGTTTTACATCAGATTCGTATAGTTTGGCTTAGCATACCGATATTCAGCATTTATGCTGTTAAACTGAAAATTCTCTCCTATCTAACGCCTATAATTTCCTTTGTTTTTCTTCGATTTTCAAATAGTTTTTTTATTTGATTTAAAAAGAAAATTATTTTTCAGATTATCTCACATTATTTTTTTTTTTTGATCCGTCAGTTATGTTTGTTACACAGTTACATTTACTCATAAAATATATTTGCCTGAAATCTATTTTATTGATATCTATTCTATTTATAAATATAACGATTTATTTGTAATTCTGAAATTGTTGAATGAGTTATTAAGGAGAGATATTCATTAAAAATTTATTATTCTAGATTACTGTTTGTCCAGATAATTGTTTTTTCTTCTTTATTTTGTGTTCATTGTCAGAACTCTTAATTGAAATTTTATACATCAAACATGTTATTTTACTTTTTCTTCCTTTTTTATCTGAAAGGAATCCTCTTGATCAGTTGGAAGAAGAAAAGAGGGAACAAGAAAACAAAATGAAGAGAATGGAACAAGAAATGGAACAAGTATTTGAACTTAAAGTGAGAGAAAAAAGACAAAAACTCAAAGACTCTGAACTTGATGTAAGTATGATTTTCAAAATAATTATGGTTGAATTCCTGTTTAATAAAAGTTAAAATAAAACTCAAATTCTTGTATATTTATTTTCAGCAAAGATCTCATGCAGCTAGAAAAAAAAAGTTTCAGAATTTTTTAAGCTTATTTCACTTTTTTTAATTTGTTCATAATGAGATTAAGTGGTAACATATAGACTTAATGAAATAAGTTTTATTTTTCATGAATGTTTCATTTATAAAATTGATAAAAAATTATTTTCCATCTAGTTTAATTGTTTTTGATCATGCTTATAAGTTTGAAAATCTAATTTCTATCTTAAGTTTTCATTTCCTCTTTTTTACTCTCTTTAGAGCTTATGATTAGATTAGAAACTTGGGTTAGGTTATGATTAGGTTAGGGAAACTTGGTTTGGGTTATGTTAGAATATGGAATTTTCTGAATTTACAAATGGGAGATTAGAATTATTTACAAGAAATGTATGCTTGCATTTTTTTAAACTTGAAAACATATTGTATATTCATACTGTATATCGTGGTGTAAAAGTTGACCTCCTGTGTTTGATAACGAGATAGCAAATTTCTTGTGGGTCCGAAGTATAAGTCATCCACTGGTAGTAAGTCAATTATTATTCCTATAAACGTGATCATTCAAATTATACTACAAAAAATTCGGCAAACTAGGCGAAATGCTGATTTAAATGTTATTGTAAAATGTTTTAAAAAGAGTGAGAATTCAAATTCTTTGGATGGAGTTTATCGATAGATGTTGATAGATGATATAAATAGACTATTAACATTTGGAAATTTGAGTCCATTGCAGAGTGAAGTCTGTAATATGCAGACATTCAGACTATTAACTTTTAGACTGTTAACTTTTTCAGACTATTACAAGAAAAGTTAGGCTAATTCAAATACGTATAGAGATGAATTTGTACTTGTAAACATAGGATAGTTTAGCAGGTTGTTTTTAGGACATACGATGTTTTAAAATTTGAGTACTAAAAATTAAATTCATTGTTAGAGGTTCTAAGTATCAAGATTTTTTCTAACTATAAAATCAAATCAGAATATCATGCTAGATTATCTTATATTCAAACTAAAAGAGGAATATAATTTTTAGTGTTTAGGTAAAAAAATGAACTTTTTTTTTAAAGTTAAATATTTTCCCCTGTTAGAAAATAAATAAGTGCCTATAAATTTTTTTTCCAAAAATTTTCTGAAATTGCGTTATCTGCGCTACATTACAGGCAGGTTTAATCATTTGAAATCAATTTATTTTTTTCCCACGAAAATTACATTAAAAAATGCGATGAAACACAATTTTTTTTTGAAAGGTTGTAAAGATAAAGACCTATTATTGGATCATTGATCTCTTATTCAAGAAATGTTTATAATTAAATGAGTTATTTGTTTCTTATTTAAAGTGAAAGTTTTCACATGGGTTAGTCAGATTGAGAATAAATTTAGTTTATATCAATCTTTTAAGCAGTCAATATGTATCTAGAGCATACTTGGTGTATCTGTATTGGTATTGTTGATATACTGTAGGAAGGATACTTTCCTACTTTATGTGTACACTCCATTGTTCGTCTCCTTACCTGTCAATTAAAACAGCTGTTAGGTATTCATGCTCTACCCGCACAGCAAATGAGACGGATGTAATTAAGGCATTTGACCTTCAAGTGTTGATTGAACATTCTGTTTTGCTATTTAATGCTTTGTTAAATTAGTTATGCATAGTGCATAGCATTTTTAAAAAGTGCTTATAGGTGCTTATTTTCGATTTTCGTTTTTTAAAAGCCCTTAAAGGTGTTTTTTTTTAATTAGGTGTTATTAAAAGGTGCTTAATTTTCCTTTTTTGAAAATGAGATTGTTTTTCTTTACCATGTCAGTTTTCGCCATGTATTATGTAAAAGCGTGCTTATCACATTGTTCTTTTCAACGTTTTCACAATTCATTCAACTACAATCTATTTCGGCGTATTGTCGGTCCGTAATGTATCACAGCGCCAATAATGTTATATATTTCATGAAATACTTGAGATTCCGCATGTGCGTCTACTGAACTGGGTACGGTGAGATTCCACTCTCATGTCCAACTCTGCTGCATTTCGCAAGATATTCACAATTTCAGGCTTCATTTTCCACTCTGATATCGAACCGAAAAATCGCTTGATTATTTTATAATGGCTAACATAATCAAGAAACGAGTTCCTTGGCAGAAACTAGTTATTTTATCATTATCATGTAAAGATTTGGAAAATTATTTTGTATTTCGTTAATGTACATAGTGCTTAAAAATATTTTTTGAGAGCTTAAAAAGTACTTAGATTTGGCTATGCACCCATGTTCATTGCCTTTTCTCATAATACTTATTCTGAAAAATGTTATTAAATAGTATTATTTATTTGATCTAAACATTATGGTTGCTTTAGTAAAATAAACATTGACTTTGAAACTGTGAACTTAACTCTATAGATAAAGCCTAATCTGTAATACTTAACCTAAATCTATTGATAAAGAACATGTTTGAACTTAAATCTATTACTTAAGAGACCTAAATCTATGGATACTTAAATCTATAGATTTACTTAACTTAAATCTATTGATAAAGCTAATTGTTTGTTATCAGTTGAATTGCTAACAAAGTAAGAACTACGTAAAAAATAAAATATTTTTCCTGATATTTGCAGCTTCAAAAAAGGCATGAACAGATAAGAAAAAGTTTAGAACAACAAAAGAATGAATTAGAAGACAGGAGAAAAAATTTTGAAAAAGATAAAGCTAATTTTGAATTAGTCAACAAAGATGCTGAAGATGCGTTTAAGAGGATGACAATGGATAACAACTCCAAAGAGTAAGTATTATGATTCTTTTGGGTTTCATTAATATTCTTTGCTGATTAATATGTTTTTAAACATATTTTTTGTACACCTAAACAGATTTTTAATAGGATATTATTTAATAATATTGTTTTAATACAAGTATTGTTCGTTTAGTTAATTGCCAAGGAAACTATAAAAGAAATACTAATTGTAACTAAATTTTGACATCAAACAAAACATTTCAGTAAAATTTGAAGTGCTGAACTTAATTACATCGATTTATCACATTACTTCGTTTATTAATTTATTAGGAATTTCATTATGTTTAGTGTTTTCAGTGAACGTTGTTGAAAAATTCCCTTTTCAAATGAAACATTTTCATATCTAATTTTATTCATGGGAAAAGGGTATGTTTTGTTTTTAAATGTTAAACAAAATATTTTTGAATGATTACAGAATGAAGTTCGGTGTATATGATTTGGATGTTTTTATGTGTTGGTGAATTAAATGTTAAGAATGCTTCCTTCTAATGTTCTGAGCATTAACTGCTTTAATTTGTTCTTTCTTTTTTTTCCTTCTTGCATTTGTTTAGATTTTTTGTTGCTTTATTGACTCAATGTGTCATGCAATACACATTATGTACTGTGTTCTGTTTTATTTTTATTTATTAATTATAGCATCTGTAGGTTGTTACATGAATTAAAAAAAATACATATAAGTATATTAGCTGTGCAATTAAATATGTATTTCAGCGCATTGTGTGTTAAACAAAAACAAATTTGTATTTTCTTTTTCCTCCTTTCTGCTGCTGACAACTTTAACATCCAAGCCTCTTCTTATTGAAAAATCATAATATACAGAAGGCCTTTCATATTTTTTCTGGAAATAATTTAGTTAAATTTTTATAGCTCTAACTGAATTTTACTTTTATCTGATAGCCTTGATACTGCCACAAAAAGTGAACTTTCTGATTCAAGCATATTAATTTTTTCCTATTGACCTAGTGTATTTTGATAGTACATTTGTCAGGTTTGTTTAGCAATCTGAAAAGGTGAAAAATCATAGAATAATGACCAAATGCTAAAAATAAATATTATGAAAATTTAATCAGTGGTCAAAAAATTAATGAATGTTACTAATCCACATACATTTTTACTGGTCTGTCTGTCTCCATTAGATATTAAAAAAATAATAATAATGTGAATAAATTGTTATAAAGTGAGTCTGTTATGATCACAATTATAATAGGATCGATTGTTTTGCGATAAAAGCTCTAATCAAAACATCATACCACCCATAGGGACCACTGATTATTCATTTTGGGGTTGTATCAAATCAATGATCCTTCATTAATTTCGAGCCTTGAAGTTGTTTTACATCTTTTAAGTAGATGTTTTTCATTTTGATTTTATTTGATAGATAATTGATTCAGTCTATGTTAGGCTTTTTATTCTGGGTCATTGCTGAGATTTCTCATTCAAAAATTGGTTTTAGAATATTCTGCTGGTGGAAGAGTAAATACATTTTTAATTTTTGCTCGAAATTTTATTATGTATATAATTTTTTATTCTATCAAAATCTGGAATCTTTTTGAGAATTTAAAAATTTTGAGAATTTAAAAAAATCAATTTAAATGGTAATATGAGGTTTGGCAGTTAATTAAACCTATAAATTCATTGAACATTACTGCAAACTTCCATTTATAGTTGCTAAATTTTTTTGAACGAGTCTTAAATAAGTTACTAAGTAGACTTTAAAAGTGTTCTGTAAGGGGTTGGATATGTTACTGTTCAGAAAATGTTTATTTGTATAAAAACTTAAGTTTTAGCTGTGAATTATCAATACAGAAAGTGTCAAAAATGAATTTGTATACAAAGACTGATTATCAAAATGGCTGTTTTGGTGACCTGTCAAATTTCAATCTAAATTAATAAATTTCATTAAATTGAGAAAAAAGTTTATTTAATTAAAAGCTTTAAAAAATTTATAATAAATTGTTAATATAACATATAGTTTAAAAAAGAAAATAGCAACAACAACAAAAAAATTGTTTCCTAAAAAATGTGAAATGACCTTCTGTAAATAGTATATTTAAAGTTGTTTGAAACATTATTTCTAATTTAATTTGTTTTATTCAGTTTTTTTTTATGCTTATCTAAATTTTGTTATACTTGAAAAATAACTAAATATTGATTAAATAGTGTATCAGGAAATTTTTTTATTGAGTAAAATAGCACTTGCTGCTATAAATTAATATTGCTGCTTAATGGGGCTATTGACTTTGAAAATTTAAGCTCAAATAATTCAAGATTAATTGATTTTTTTTTTAAATATATGCTTGTATTGATAAACCTTGAGATTAATTTTCCTATCCCATAATTCCATTTCATATAGATTATTTTAAGGTGAAATAACTCAGGAATGTAAAAAAAAATAACTTTTGCGTATTCTAATTATATTATAATACAATCATAATAATAATAATAATAGAATTATAAAAGACCTAATTTTTTGTTATCAAACCACTATTGCGTCATATCTAAATTGTTTTTAACTTATTATATTTCTTGTTCAATTAATATATTTTTTACTAGCTCTGAATTCTTTAGATCTTTTAAGATCAATATCGATGACATTATCTTGAATAAAATGAAACAATTAAAAGATTGTTATTGTAGATAAAGAATTTAAAATCTTTTTTCCTATTATCTGATTAAAATTTACAACAAAAATAATTTTGATTTTCGAAATTTTTTTTTTTTTTTTTTTTGAAGATTTAATACTAGTAGNTTTATATTTTTTTTTTTTGAAGATTTAATACATGTAGCGTGCATGTAAGTAAGCAAAGTGCTTTGCATGCTCTCTGTGTACATCTATTTATAAGTCTATCCATTTTGTGACATTACATACACAGCACTGTGATTACTTTTTACTTTATATTTTTAAATGTTGAATGTTTTTTATTGATATGAACTATTTTCTTAATATTTCTACTCAATTGTTTTATTTTTTATTGTGTCACAATAAAGAATTACGTTTAGTTGGTGAGTTTTTTTTTAAAAAGGTTTAATTAATACCTATTTGTTTTTGGTTTATAAATCAAAATAGTTCTTTTTCCTCAAATATTTTTTTAACAGAATCTAAGTGTTATGAAAGATTATATTTGTAAATAGTACATAGGCTCTTTATTTTTCTCTTGTTTGCTAAGTTAGTAGCAAAATCACAACAAAAATTAAATATAATAAAAAGTTTAAAATTTTTTAGAGACAGAGAAAAAAACCTCTTTACATTCTATTTAAATAATTAAACAACGTTGAAAACTTTAACACATTTCTCTATTTTCAATCATATTCTAAGAAGAACAATGTATTTGACTTTTTTTTCTTGTAAAATGTTTTCAAAAAAGTAAGAGCAAATATTAAGAGAATTTTTTCGTTCTATCTTTTTGCTGTCTATCCTGAATTTTAAATCTATTTGCTTTGTAAAATAGTAAATAATCTGGCTTTATAACTTTGTTTTTTAAAATATCTATAATATCGTGTCGCAAAATTTTTGTTCTACTTAGTTCAATGGTTTTAGATTAAATGTTAAGAGGT
The DNA here is from genome assembly GCF_043381705.1 of Parasteatoda tepidariorum. Lineage (NCBI taxonomy): Eukaryota > Metazoa > Arthropoda > Arachnida > Araneae > Theridiidae > Parasteatoda > Parasteatoda tepidariorum. Next base: position 76,891,772 of record NC_092209.1, read on the forward strand.
TTAACTTCATTTTATATAAATTAGAACGATACAAAGGTTTTGTTATTGTTATTGAATTTCTTATAAACAATTGCAAATTTAAAATGCAGACAATTAAAGACGATATTATACTAATGTTAATAAAGTAGTTTAGTTAGGTGTAGTTTCTTTTAGTGTTATATGAGTTTAAAAATGCTCTGCATTTCCATTTAATATTAGTAAATAAATCTTTGTATTAAAAGTTTATGTAAATATCCTCTATGTGTGTAGTTAATGGTGGGAGAAGTACTCCTAACATTATTTACATGGTGCACTTATTATTCAGGCAAAGTTTTCCTGAAAAAATCTTCTCTGCTTGCTGCAGTTCTATATCATCAAAGAAATTCTCAAAAATTTTTGGTCAACCTCCCACTTCTCTTTAATTTTCTTCACTTTACAGGTACTCATTCTTTGCATAGTACACTGCTTTAAAACTATATCAGTGCATAAATACTTATTTTTTTACAAATTTTTCTAATCAATCAAGGTTGTCATTTTTGTAAAAAGAATATGCGTTTATATTTGTTTAGTTTAATAGCATGCCGTGATGGCTCAGGGGATAGCAGTGTTTTTACTGCAGCGCGAGAACGCGAGAATCTCGCTTATTTTTTTTCTTTTCTCGCATTAAAAAATTATTAACTCGAGAAGGTTGCGCACTCTATTAATCAATTTCAAAATGCGCAAATTTTGGAAAAAAATTCGTCTTTTGCCATTTTGAATAAAATTTGTTTCACTTTTCTTCCTTGATCGTTCATTATTTTCAACATCGATCCCTATTATCTAGCTTCCCTATTTACCAGTATTGTTCAGAACCGGTGCGAACAGCAGAACATAATGCCCCCCCCCCCCTGAATGACTGAACACATTTCAGAACAAAATTTCTCTGCAACCACGAGTTCACCGAAGGTAAAATTTCTTCATGTAAGATGTTTAAACTTTTTTCAATGCTGCAAATTTACTTAGTGATTCCGAATTGTTCAACATCTGTTGCAAGGTCATTCAGCACTCAAAACCGAAATAAGACAAAATATTGTATACAAATGACTGATAAACGTTTGAGCAACCTAATGAGAAAAACTGATGAAAAAGTAGATATACAGTACAGAACCCGTTATCCGGAAATCAGAAAACCGGAAAACCAAAAAACCGGAACGAAATTTCGATACATTTTCCCACCATTTTTTTTAAAAAAAATTTTTTTCCTCATAAGATTTTAGGATTTTTCTTTCTTTTTTGAAAGATGTTTACCTTACCATCATTTTGGAAATAATCATTAGTGTATTACTCCATCGTTTTTTCTTCTTTTTAAGATTATTTCCAAAAAAGTTTTTTTTTTTAGTTGGGTTTAACAAAAAAAAAAACGGCTTTTCGTAGCGATTCAGAAAACCGGAAAAATCAGTTATCCGGAATAGCGATGGTCCTGATCGTTCCGGATAATCGGTTCCCTACTGTAGAAAGTTTTCCATATGATAATGCAGCAAAAATATTCAATGCTTTAAAAATTAGAAGATTTATTATAATTAAAGAAATATTTTTTTCCAAGTCTATTTGCGTTTTTTTAATTTTTAGAAATCTCACTTAACTTTTTGAGATCTCACCCTGTTTCTGAGAAAGGGTGAGAAATTCTCTCTCATTTTTTTCTGTAATGAAAGCACTGGGATAGAGCATTTGCCTTCCAATGAGGTGAACTGGTTTCGAATCCCAGCGATGGCTGGTCGATGTGAATTCCGCATCTGGCTTGCACTGACCACAGTGCTGATGTTAAATATCCTCAGTGGTAGACGAATCATGGGTAAGAGTCTCCTTGTGGTCAGGCCAACTGTGAGAGATTTCCCTCTCCATGTAACTCAAATGCGGGTTAGTTCCATCTAAAAGTCCGCCATGAAAGCAAATTTCTCCCCATACTTGATCCAGGAGTTCCCTTGTCTTCGGGATTGGGTTCAAAATTACAAGGCTACGGAGTTTAATATTAGTAGTCTTAAACCCAAAAAATTAGCTGATTGTTCAACAACGGTTGTAAAATGAATAAAAAATATTGTTGAATTGTTTTTTTAGACATACTGTATATGACCTTGCTACTGTCCTGGTTTAAACTTGACTCTTTGCTTCATAGCCTCTAATAAAAGATAAGACATTCAAGTTATTAAATTCATATTATGTACTGCTGTGTTGTGTTTCATATTATAGTAACAACGTCTTTTTAGAAAAATTCAAGAAATGATAACCTTTATTAAATAATGAGGAGTAAAGCTGGAGAATTCCTTAATATTTCTATCATTATATTTAGTATCAAAATTTTGTTTGTCAGATTAATTTCACACATTTATTTAGAAGAGTTATTCTTAAGAATAATTGTTTCTTTCTTAAATTAAAAACATTGTTAAAAAATGCTTATGGAATTTAAATATATAATTCTTACAATTTTGGCAACCTTGGTTGTTTCTTATGCACATAGATACACTTTTTTCAATCTTTGCTTGTAACTCAATGCACGCTGTTTGTTTTGCTGGGTTATCTTTATATTTTATTATACTCCATAGTATTTTCCTAGTCATTATTTTGAAACTTCTCTTTTGTCTCAATATTGAAATATGTCTATCATGATGAATTTTGTTGAAGTTTAAAAACTTATATATACAAAATAAACTATAAAATATTTGCGTTTGCACAAAAAATTAGTAAGTGAATTCATATTAAAATGCGTTGAGCTGAAAGTTCTGAATTGAAAAAAATTTTTTTTGTGTAAAATTTCTGAAATCTTTCATTTTTTTTAAAATTTCTTAAATTAAGCCTCTAAAATCATTTAAGTTCCAATAATTTAATTTGAATAAAATTTTTTTTTTGAATTATGCAACCTGTGTTTAATAATGTTAAAATACTGTTTAAGTACTGTTATCCTAAAACCTTGAAGTTAAGAGAAGAAGATTATTTCTAACATTGCAATTTCTGTGCATAAATTCAGCACTTCAATGCAAGAACAAGTTCAGATTCCTAATTGTTTGCAAGGGCGAAATGACTTGCTGATTTTATGTTTGTCCTTGATTGAAGAAATTTCTTTATTTTATTACAGACTTCACATAGAAATTCGTTGTCTATTAATTTAGAAAAATGTATGTCCTCAAAGACACATTTTTGTAAATTTCATGTGCTTTAGATTTAATTCTGAAATTTTAATTTCACTTATATATATGAGTATTTCTTTTCTTGATTGATGTTTGAAAATCACTATGTTGTAGATAATGGGGATCTAAAATGTAGTGTGACATCTAAAATTCAAAAAAGTCTTTGCATGCTGCTTATCATATTTGCAGTTTTTTGATGCATGTAAAAGTACCAGTAACATCCTTGCGCAATATTTAAAGGCAAAATGAGTATTCTTACTTCGAGTATGAAAAGGGCTTTCATTGCCNTTTTTCGTTTTATCTTTTTGCTGTCAATCCTGAATTTGAAATCTGCTTGCTTTGTAAAATAGTAAATAATCAGGCTTTATAACTTCGTTTTTTAAAATATCTATAATATCTTGTCACAAAGTTTTTGTTTTACTTAGTTCAATGGTTTTAGTTTAACTGTTAAAAGGTTTAACTTCATTCTATATTACTTAGAATAATACAAAGGTTTTGATATTGAATTTCTTGTAAACAATTGCAAATTTAAAATGCAGACGATTAAAGACGATATTATACTAATGTTAATAAAATAGTTTAGTTAGGTGTAGTTTCTTTTATTGTTATATGAGTTTAAAAATGCTTTAAATTTCCATTTAATATTAGTAAATAAATCTTTGTCGTAAAAGTTTATGTTAATATCCTCTATGTGTGTAGTTAATGGTGGGAGAAGTACTCCTAACATTATTTACATGGTGCACTTATTATTCAGGCAAAGTTTTCCTGAAAAAATCTTCTCTGCTTGCTGCAGTTCTATATCATCAAAGAAATTCTCAAAAATTTTTGGTCAACCTCCTACTTCTCTTTAATTTTCTTCACTTTACAGGTACTCATTCTTTGCATAGTACACTGCTTTAAAACTATATCAGTGCATAAATACTTATTTTTTCCCAAATTTTTTCTAATCAATCAAGGTTGTCATTTTCGTAAAGAGAATATGTGTTTATATTTGTCTAGTTTAATAGTGTTGAAATGTCGTGATGGCTCAGGGGATAGAGCATATGCCTTCCAATGAGGTGAACCGGTTTCGAATCCCAGCGATGGCAGGTCGATATGAATTCCGCATCTGGCTTGCACTGACCACAGTGCTGATGTTAAATATCCTCAGTGGTAGACGGATCACGGGTAAGAGTCTCCTTGTGGTCAGGCCAACCGTGAGAGGTTTCCGTGGTTTCCCTCTCCATGCAGCTCAAATGCGGGTTAGTTCCATCAAAAAGGCCACCATGAAAGCAAATTTCTTTCTATACTTGATCCAGGAGTTCCCTTGTCTTCTGGATTGGGTTAAAAATTACAAGGCTACGGAGTTGAACATTAGTAGTCTTAAACGCAAAAAATTAGGTGACTGTTCAACAACAGTTATAAAATAAAATAAAAATATTGTTGAATTGTTTTTTTAGACACAGTGCATATGACCTTGTTACTGTCCTGGTTCAAACTTGACTGTTTGCTTCTTAGCCTCTAATAAAAGATAAGGCATTCAAATTATTAAATTCATCTTATGTACTGCTGTGTTTCATATTGAAGTAACAATGTCTTTTTAGAAAAATTCAAGAAATGATAACCTTTATTAAGTAATGGAGAGTAAAGCTGGAGAATTCCTTAATATTTCTATCATTACATTTAGTATCAAAATTTTGTTTGTGGGATTAATTTCACACATTTATTTAAAAGAGTTATTCTTAAGAATAATTGTTTCTTTCTTAAATTAAAAACATTGTTAAAAAGTTCTTATGGAATTTAAATATATATTTCTTACGATTTTGGCAACCTTAGTTGTTTTTCATGCACATAGATACACTTTTTTCAATCTTTGCTTGTAACTCAATGCACGCTGTTTGTTTTGCTGGGTTATCTTAATATTTTATTATTCTCTATAGTATTTTCCTAGTCATTGTTTTGAAACTTCTCTTTTGTCACAATATTGAGATATGTCTATCATGATGAATTTTGTTGTTGAAGTTTAAAAACTTATATATACAAAATAAACTATAAAATATTTGTATTTACACAATGTATTACTAAATGAATTCATATTAAAATTCATTGAGCTAAAAGTTCTGAATTAAAAAAAAATTTTTTTTGACCTATTTTGTATATAATTTCTAAAATCTTTCATTTTTTTTTATTTCTTAAATTAAGCCTCTATAATCATTTAAGTTCCAATAATTTAATTTGAATTAAATTTTTTTTTTGAATTATATAACCTGTGCTTAATAATGTTAAAATACTAATGTTAAAATACTATACTATTTAAGTACTGTTATCCAAAAACCTTGAAGTTAAGAGAAGAAGATTATTTCTAACATTGCAATTTCTGTACATAAATTCAGCACTTCAATGCAAGAACAAGTTCAGATTCCTAATTGTTTTGCAAGGGCGAAATGACTTGCTGATTTTATGTTTGTCCTTGATTGAAGAAATTTCTTGATTTTATTACAGGCTTCACATAAAAAACAGTTGTCTCTATAAATTTAGAAAAATGTATGTCCTCAAATACACATTTTCGTAAATTTCATGTGCTTTAGATTTAATTCTGAAATTCTAATGTAACACATATATATGGGTATTTCTTTTCTTGATTGATGTTTAAAGATCACTATGTTGTGGATAATGGGGATCTAAAATGTAATGTGACATCTAAAATTCAAAAAAGTCTTTGCATGCTGCTTATCATATTTGCAGTTTTTTGATGCATGTAAAAGTACCAGTAACATCCTTGCGCAATATTTAAAGGCAAAATGAGTATTCTTACTTCGAGTATGAAAAGAGCTTTCATTGCCTTTTTAGAGTCTACTCGCAAGTTGTTTAAAGCTCCTGACAGTCGTTAAATTAACCTTTTTTTTTCTTCTTCGCCTAGCATCTTTTTAATCTATTTTTTCATAGGAATTTCTATCAGCTTTTTAGGTTTTTGCTTATTTTATCTTTTTTTGTTCAAACTTGTTTTTGTTAAATATTTGTTTTGAATTACTTATATGGTGTATTTTGTTTTTATTATATTTTGCAATCTATAGGACTGTTTCTGGATCTGCTAAGAATACTCCTCGACTGAAAACCAAACACTTGACTGCATTTCTTTTTAAGTAAAGAACGTGACTGGCATTATATTTTGTTTCGCTGTTTAAGTTATTCTTGTATTATTATTTTTTGGGGAAAAATTTCTTTTGTTTATATTCTTAAAATATTTTATATCAGCTACTTTAAAGATGTGAAATAAGAACATTATTATTATTTTTTTTAAATTTGTTAATGTATTTTGTATCCCCAATGAAATATTTCTTATTTTACATGATTTTAGACTTTTCCTTGCTATTTAAATGAATTAGTATTATTGCTCTGATTTAATTAAATTACAGTTTTAAACTGCATTATCAGTAATCTACAAGCTATGTAATGTACTTGTAAAAATATGTAAAATTTTACAGTGCATATTTTTTGATATTTTAATATGAAACGATATTTATTTTTAATACTTCTATTTTATCAATATATCTAATCATAAGATATTATGCATACCTAATTAATTCTATTTGCTGATTAAGTAAAGTAGAGTATCGTTTATCAGGGCCCTGATTGACCTAATTGCCCATTGAAATAAATTGAAACCATGATCTTAAAAAAACAATCGTAAAATATATTTTTGTATTCTCTGAAAGAGTTATAAATTTTCTTTTTCCTTGATGTCTTCGAAAACCGAGACCCCTTTTCTGTTCACTTTAATTCATTCCAATTTCAATCAGGATAAGAGGTTGGGGTGGCCAATTTCTTTTTTAAAGTTTTTGAGAGTGTTTAAATAGTTTACCAGTTTAATTTGCTTTTGAAACATGCTGGAGGGTACCCGTTATTTTGAAAACGCTGTAGGTGTTTTCATGTGTCTCTGAAAAGAGTAAAAAAGTAGTCATTATTTCATGTAAAGTTTTAAACTTTGTTAAAGGAGTGAGGAAAGGTAAAAACCATTACCATTAGCTCTTGAGTAAGGTATTTATACGTAAAATATATCAGATATTTAAAAAAAAGGCAATAACAGCATTTTGATGTTTAGACGATTCGCCATCGTAAGCTTCGGAAAAGTGAGAAAAATAATTATCTTTAAAACACTGCTAACGCCATTTTTTAAAGTTCCCAAATTATCTGGATTTTTAGTAAGCAGAATTAGCTTAGATCTTGACTCAGATAATCAGTACTCTACTGTAATGTTGTACTGTAATTGTACAATTACAAGGTCTTGATCAATTAGATTTCATTGAATATTAATTATTTATTAGTATTTTTAGTAGTGTCAAAAAACTAGAGTGCCAAAACAATACAAAACATCTACAAATAAAAGTTATTTAGCTCTTAGATATTTATACATATTCTTGTAGTCTCTGGATTAAACGCACACGTTTGCTAGTCATTGCTTAAAAATACTGTAGTTGCGTTTTTATGAACTGCAGTAGGGAACCGATTATCCGGAACGATCGGGACCATTGCTATTCTGGATAACTGATTTTTCCGGTTTTCTGAATCGCTACAAAAAGCCGTTTGTTTTATTGTAAAATCCAACTAAAAAAAATAATATTTGGAAATAATCTTAAAAAGAAGAAAAAACGAAGTAATACACTAATGATTATTTCCAAAATGATAGTAAGGTAAACATCTTTCCAAAAGTAAACATCTTTCCAAAATTTGTTGAATTTCGTTTTGGTTTTCCGGTTTTCTGATTTCCGGATAGCGGGTTCTGTACTGTACTTCAAATATTATTCAACACACGTATGATGTGTGTTTGCTTTGTAAAAATGCAATTTTTAAAAATGTGTTATTCAGTGTGTGTTTTGTAATTACTGTCTGTATTATACACAGCTCTTGTCAACATAAAGTAAGAGTTTTAAATTAATATTAAAGTAAAAAAAATATTTTTTTTATCAAAATGTAACACATTTTGCAGAAATAGGTGAAAATAAAATTTAAAAAACGCCGGTTTAATTGCTGTGTGGAATCAAAAAGCATTCCTGATATTTTTGAAATTCTTTTGGAAAAAATGGTTATTAGGAACCTTTCCATTTGTATCATCCCCCTAAGGGGATTTGGCTTTTTTTTTCCGGTTGCCACAGGTTCTTATATCCTGAAGTACTCTAGTGATATATCCTCTTTCAATTTCGAGCAATGTGCACTGCTATATATCTATAAGTCTTAAGTTTAAAAGTTTAATATAGTTGTTCATAAACCTGAAATTTTAAATTTTCAGTTAATAGCCAGTGGCTATTATTTTAAAAGGCTATTCTTTGTCTAATGACTTAGCAGCCACTTTTTTTTCAAACTTAATGAGTTGGCAACTGATAGGTCCTTTCTTTTCATTCAATAGCTACTTTTAGAAAACTTTTATTTTTGCTTGGATAAAATTTTATTTTGAAAACAAAATTCATATTTGTCACAAAATTCATATTAATCTATGGCCATTAAAAAGTAATTCAACAGTACAAATATAAATGCATTAAAAAATTTATTTAAACATAGTAACTTTAGAGAACTTAATTTATAAAAATATTTAGAGAAGCAAAGTACATTTGATGTATACATTACGACTTTGAAATATATGAATTGTTAAAGAACTCTCTTTCCTCATAAATCTTTTCAAGACAAATTAATGGATTCTGCAAAACTAAAATTTTGAATGGTGACAATGAACATTTTAAGAAAAATTCTATTTTTCAGAGTCTTTTTCTACATTGATGTACTTTTATCATTAAACGATTTTTTTAAAAAAAGCAATGAGAAAAAGTGACCGGTTGTTTATTTAAGTCACCACTTTTTATTTTCTTTTTTAGTTGACTTGCCAAGGGGCGAGTGGTTATTTTCAGGTCTGATTGTTTGTTTTTGATATTTGCAGTACTTATTGATGAAATTTTATTTTTGCTGTTATATATTATTTTGTAATTTTGGAACTGTTTTATTTTTTATAGTTATTATTTCAATTTGTAGTTTTAGAAATGACATATAAAGTATATTAAAGTATGACAAGTATAATCCAGACCAGTGAGATTTAAAATTTTAAGTCTATTCCGATTAAGTAAAATTTTCAATACATGAATAACTAAAATATTTTAAACTTTAACAGAGATTAAAATTTTTGTTAAAAAAATAAAACAATGCTTAATTTAAATTTTCCTTTTGGCACCAACAGTTCAAAAGCTCTTATGGATAGTACTATAGTGATATTCCCTTTATTCTGAAAAAGTCGGAGATGTGGCCAGGGCTGTGCTCCATGCTTTCGGTCCCATTTGAATTTGCACTAGTCAAATGACAACAACAACATCAAAGTGATATTTTTTGTGTTTTCATGCATTTAGATAAAAAAATTAATTGAAAACCCTTTTTTTAAATTTAATGGTATGATTGTTTTGAAAAGGGATCATGTTAATTTTTGTATTGTATTCTATGTATAAAAGTACTGTTCAATCGTTACTGTTTTTCATTCTCTACAATACAGTATATTTTGCATTGCTATCAATTGTGTTAACGGCTGTTTAAACTTTCTTATGGTATTCAGGATCTTTTTTTGACCTAATTAGCATGTAATATATCTTAATAATTCAATTTTATAACAGTTTATGAAGGTTAAGAAAACTAATTTGTTAATTGGGAATTGCTTTTCAGTTGAATACTGTGGTCTCTTGTGAAAGTGACTTTTTCACATCTCTGGTGAAAAAGGACAAATAAGAAAAACACTTGATTAGCACTTTTCTTTTTCGTTTCAAATATTTCCTATTCAGCAGCAAAAACAAAAAAAAGAACAAATATATATATATATATATGTAATAACAGGGCTACAACCCTGTTATCAGTGTTGTATTTAGCTTGAAATAATGCAGTCGTAAGCCATCTGACGTTCTAAACAGGTTTATTTAAAGGTAGGCTGGTATTGATAACAGTTCACGTCCCCACTACTGCAAAGGAGGGGGAGTGGACAAGACTCTGGACAATTCCAGAACAGCTTATCAGGATCACATCATGATGAAAAGGACATGCAAAACTAGCGTTCTTACGTTTTATACCAACACAGATTTGAGGTAAAAAGGCACACTTCGTACATTCCTTGTAACCTTACGCATTAAGGAAAATCATTTACTGCTTCCTTATATGGAAGTGAAANACAGTATTTGTTCGAAAATGTGATCATTATTTTCAAAACGAATATATTGTAAAATTTGTATTTGATTAAAAAGTAATAAGAAAGGAATATTTAATGCTCAATAAATAGCAAAATAATTAATTAAATATATTTCTTTACCTTCTATATATAAATATATATATATATATATATATATATATCACCCCTGAACAAAATTTTTAAACAATAGTTGTTATCTCTGAAGATGGCAACAATAAATTATGTTAAAAAACTTCCTTCTATTATAAGTTGGTTTCCAAACTATAGAAATAAAGTATTACAGAAAGGGTCAAATTAAGGAATGAATCTCTTCAAAGTATCACTAGGAAAATGTTTTCCTCAATATTTATTTAAGAATTTCACCCTCTTCCCTTTAAGAATGATATTATATGAATGATATATAATGGCCATGAATTGATAGTAAGTTGCTTAACACTATCTCAAATTTATTATTTCATTTTGCATTATTGTTCACAGATTAGTCCAGGGATGGGCAAACTATGGCCCGCGGGCCAACTGTGGCCGGCCGGAAGGTTTTATCTGGCCCGCAGACAGAGTTTTAACTTGCTGATCCGTGGCGAATATAAACAATAAACAACCATTTTCTTGTCTACTTTGTTTAAAGCTATTTTTGTTCTTTCTTTTTTAACTAAGTACTGATGACCTTTTTACTTTCTCTATTTTTGTTCTACAAAACATAAATTGATGGAAATAGTTAGCACAGACAGCTTCAATTGGTAAAATGTTAAAAGCAGAAGTTCTTTATAGAATAACCATAGATTGGCTCCAACGATCGTTTGTCTTTCTCGAGGAGCAGACATACGGAATCTAATATAGGTGAATACTTCACATGTGGCAGACTGCACATTTTAAGTTTCCAACGAGCGGATTTTTCTGCCTTCGCGAGTTCTAACATTATTTATTGCGTATGGAAAAATTTCGCACATACAATGTCATTGTAAATAATGGTGAAATTATTAAATGTATAAAATGGCTACTGCTTTTTTCAGTTATTTGTAAAAAATTTTCACTTCAAAATGGCAACTAAAAAACGCAAAGTTGATTTAGAGTGCCATGCGTTCAATTATGAATTGACTTCATTTTATTTTAGAAATTAGAATTTTTATGTTAGAAGTTTTTACTCATCCCACCGAACTTTTTTTTCTCGATTTTTGGCCCTCGACCAGAAAAAGTTTGCCCATCCCTGGATTAGTTGAATAGATTAATTTAATTATTGGAGTACTAAAAATTTTTCCTTATGAAACATGTAATGATTGTTTTTTCTTTTAAAAAGTGGTAAAAATACATTAGCTTCTACTCAATGAGTAATCCATTGTATAAAATTTATAATTATTTGCTCTATTAAAACAAGCATAATTTTATCCGACTACACATGTACTAATTATTAGTTTTGTATCCTTCTCAAAAAATTGCAAAAATGCATTATTTTCTACTCTGATGATTCTTTGTCTAAAATGTATGATTATTTAATAAAATAAGAATCGTTTAGTACAATTAGAGATTTTTTTTCTCTAACTCAACATTAACAAAAGACCACGGTATTCTGAAATAAGATTCTAAAAGCAAAAGACTATTATATGTGTGTTTATTTGTTAAGAATTTATTTTAATAATTTCTCTCAAGATTTCTGTTTTTACGAAGGCATAAATAAATAAAATAAAATCTCATTAACTCTTCTGGTTGAAAATCTGAAAGTGCTGCTGCTATTTCCATTGATCTTCTAAAGACTGTCTCCAATAAGGTTAATTTGCTGAAATATTGTGACTATACTAATGTTGATTTTGAAGCTTAATTAATTGACTTTACCTTGGGACTGAAATATTCAAGAAATAAAAAAAAAACCCAGCTGGAATTATAAAGATTATTGTAAAAAAAGGTATAGTGCAAGGCATGGATAATATAATTTGTGTATTTTGAATAATTGCATTGTTTTAGCAGTAGGATGCTCTTGTCTGTGATGTACTACTAACCATATTCATTGCATTAAAATTGCTTTAAATATTTCATTTAATTATATTTCAAATATTTGCAATTTAATAATGTAACAGCTTGCTCTAACACATGGATGTCAGTTTGAAATTGCTTATGCTATCTTTATGTGTGACATTTAGAACAATTTCATTTGATATTTTAACTTTTTAAGAATTTTAGGCTTGATATTTAAATTCATATAATTTTCTAATTGATTAGTGTAGTATAAATGCTTTTCTCGATTTACTGTAAAACAGTTTAGCTCTAATATTGCGTTAACAAATGGTCCAAATTAATATTTTTAAAATCCCGAAGAAAAACTTGCTAATGCATTTCTATTATAATACTCAAATAATTTAGAAAGTTAACAATTTAATAACTTACTAATACAAGAGATAAATCTACAGTTATTCAAGAATTAAGCTGTGATAGTTTCTTAAATATACTTCTTATGAGTGAAAAATATCAATGAAACTTAAAACTCAAGATTTTATGAAAAGAAATGTATAAAGTTTCATTGATTACTATTTTAATTATGTTAGATGATATGTTATTGTGAGAATTTTTGAGCACATGTTTTTTATGTGGATTTTAATATGATTTATTATTTTATATGAAATTGCTAGGTAAGGGAAAAACTGGCATTTTCTATTGTAGAAATAATAGTTTTTATTATTAATTATCATTAGCAGAAATGTATGTTGGATCTAATTCTAGTTATAAATGCCTAAAATTTCATTTATATATTTGTATTATCGATTTTCCTTTGAATAGAATGTAATTTATCAACTTCTTATTAGAACATAAAACTAGTGATTTTTATTTAACATAACAATTATATATTTTTAATTTAACATTAAAAATATTACTTAGAGATTCAAAATTATTTTTGAAGTTTCTGTATTGTTTCATATTAAATTTGATTATTTTTTTCGATTTTTAATTTCTGAAGTAGGTTTTGGTGGTATTGAAATAAGATTTTAAAAATAATAGATAATTCTGTCAAGGTTTTTATTCTGTGAGCAATATTTTAGTAACCTCAAGCAATTTTGCAATTAAAAAGTATTAAATTAAAATTTTAGCTAATTGTAGACAGTTATTTTTTATATTAATTCCATTGAGTTAATTTTTAATTTATGAATCAATTTTTTATGTTTTGTGAGTAAATTTGTANGTATTGAAATAAGATTTTAAAAATAATAGATAATTCTGTCAAGGTTTTTATTCTGTGAGCAATATTTTAGTAACCTCAAGCAATTTTGCAATTAAAAAGTATTAAATTAAAATTTTAGCTAATTGTAGACAGTTATTTTTTATATTAATTCCATTAAGTTAATTTTTAATTTATGAATAAATTTTTTATGTTTTGTGAACAACTTTGTACAGTAGGGAACCGATTATCCGGAACGATCGGGACCATCGCTATTCCGGATAGCTGATTTTTCCGGTTTTCGGAATCGCTACTAAAAGCAGTTTTTTTTATTGTTAAACCCAACTAAAAAAAAAAAAAAATTTGGAAATTATCTTAAAAAGAGGCAAAAACGATGAAGTAATACACTAATGATTATTTCCAAAATGATAGTAAGGTTAACATCTTTTAAAAAAGAAAGAAAAATCCTGAAATCTTATGAGGGAAAAAAAAATTTTATTTTTAAAATTGGCGGGAAAATTTATCGAATTTTGTTCCGGTTTTTTGGTTTTCCGGATAGCGGGTTCTGTACTGTATTACTCTTATCAAAGAATCTTGGTAAAGTAAGGATTCTAAATTGTACTTGACATTTTGAAAATATCAATCACTAGTTTTTTGTTGTTGTTGCCCTGCATGAATTATATAAGCTTGCTTATAGATGATCATTCAGCATGCCATAAATGCATTTAGACGCTTTTTACCTCCTGCACCTTAAAACAGCATTTGCTATGTTTTTTTCAGGCTGGACGGCAAAGAGAAGAAGAAAGAAAAAAAGAAGGGCCTCTTCTAAGAGAGAACACGAGAGAAAGAGATGGAGTTAGAAAACAAAAATGTTAAAAAGGTTGACTGTGCCTCTGTTTACCATTGTTCGCTTTTGTGTGATGTCTTCTTCGTGTGTCGAACCCTTCTTGTGTTTGTGTCGCTGTTGGACGGTAAATGCAGGCCCAGGACACAAAAAAAGACTTGCTCACACCGTTTTTTTTCGCCAATTACATAACAGTGGATTTGAAACGCTTGTACATTTTTATTTTGCAGAGCATTAATTGCATTTTTATCCATCTGTATATATTGAAATTCTCATTTATAAATAACATTTTTATTTGGAGAAAGTAATTGCTGTGCATGTAAAAATGAAAAGGATTATTTTGCTTTAAAAAAGCTGGCATTTGTGTTTGTTATAGACAAAGCAAGAATGAATAATAAATTTAGGTTTAACCAAATGAAGTTAATTGCTATCAATCTTAGTTGGTATAAGTATTCCACCCTTTAATTGACTAAAACCAAGTCTTAACCGATCCTAGTCGGTTAAAGCTCATACCCCAATGTCTACAATCTTTGTTATTATCTGAACAATAGCCTTTAAACATCAATGTAACGAATCCTGATATCACAATCAACTCAGAGGGTCTTTAATCTATCAATTAATAATTTATTGCTTTATCATAATATATTACTTAGGCTTTAACTGACTAGGTTTGGTTAGACTTGGTTAAGGCCCTTTCACTGGCTAAAACTAAGTGTAACCGTTCCCAGTCAGTTAAAGTTCAAAGCCGATATCTTTAATATGTGTTATTATTTGAATAATAGCCCTTAAAAATCTGTAGTGAATTCTAATATCATTTGAAACTCACAGGCAAGGGTTGTTTATGTAATAGTTAATGATTGCTTTATCATATGTAACATACAACTTGGGGTTTAAACTGACTATGATTGATTAGACCTATAGGGTGGCCATAGTTCAAGGAAAAGTTTGGGAATTTTATCATTCTAAAAATTTGGAAAATGTCAGGAGATTTAATTTAAATACCCTTGTTATGGAAAATCAGTTAGTTTGAATATAAAGTATATAAAAGTCGATATTTTTTCAAATAATAATAATAAGTAAATAAAATTCCTTGTTTTCAACTTGAAAATCAAATATAACAATTTTGAAATATATTTTTTCCATACGAATGAAGCTTAAAATTTAATATGAGAATTTTGTCACAGTTACAAAATCACAATGGTTACTAATTAACAATGTATGATATGGTTACAAAAATCGAGAAAATTCTTTAAAATCAGTCTGAAAAGTCGGATTTTTTTTCTGAGTGTTTGTGACTCACTGTCTTGTAAGTTTTAACTGGTTAAAGGCGGTAGCATTTGAAATTTTCTTTGAACTTTAACAAGATAGGATTAAAAGGCAATTCTTAACTTTTATTTCTTTAAACCTAGTTTTATCTTTTTATTCTTGCTTTATCAGTAACATATCTACTTGTGAAACAAATATGCATTTTTTTTTATAGAATTGATTCCATTTTATAAGTGATTCTCTCATTAATAGTTGTATAGGAACAGTATTGAATCTTTAATCTCTTATGCAATTACTACTTTTAAAGAAAGGTACACATTTAAAATTGAAAGTTTCTCAACAATGCATTTCCTGTATCTCATCTATGTAAGATAGGATTGATTCATTTTTAATATATTGTAGGCATTTTAACTGTTATTTCTTTTACTTCCTCCTATTTGAAAGTTATTAGTGTTATTTATTTATGTTTCCCCCCTGTTTTACGTACATCGTTTTCTTTTTACCATTTAAAATTGCTAATGAATTGATTGAGTACTGATTGCAAATTTGTATCTATTTATATGAAGAACTTTTGTACCTTGTTCTCATATGCAAAAGACTGAAATTAATTCGACTTAACCGTGACTGTCAGCAAATAAAATTTTTTTCATGTTTTGTAGAATGATTCATTTTTCATTTTATTTATTTTATTTTATGGTTTTCAAAACCAGTTGAATTTACTTTTAGAAACTTTATAGAAGAAGCAAATCTGTAACATATTTACAATCAGGGCCTGATCTCGAAAAGGGGGGGAATTGTTACTTTAAACCAAATTTACATGCAGTTTAATTATGAAGTATTTTTCAATTATTTATAACATAAGTAAATTGCGATATCTTGGTAAATTTTAGCTTAAACTTATTTCAATTTTTATTAAGTTATATTTCTAATAGACAATTCTTAAGGAAAAACGCAAATAGAATATATTTAACATTTAGAGGCCTATGGAAATGGGGGCTTGAGCCTCTCAAGCCTTATGATGAATCAGGCACTATTTACAATTCGATTAATATCTTTAGGAAAAGAACCAAGCTCAATGGCTAGTTGTCTTTTAATAACTTACATCAAGAATCGAAATTTCCCCGTGTCAGCTTGCCAATAATGACAGAATATTTAAAGCTGGCGGGTGTGTGGCAAATAAAAGAACCAGAGCGGCGAAAGGGGCTCAGGGGAAAGGCGTTCGCCTTCCAATGATAATTGGGTTCGAATCCCAGCCATAGCTGATCGATACGAATTCCGCATCCGGCTTGCACCGACCACAATCTTTACGTAAAATATCCTCTGGTAGACGGATCATGGGTTAGAGTCCCCTTGCCGTCAGTCTAATCGTGGGAAGTTCTCGTGGTCTTCCTCACCATGTAACGCAAATGCGGGTTAGTTCCATCAAAAAGTCCTCAACGAAGGCAAATTTCTCCTAAGAATTGATCCAGAAGTTCCCTTGTCTTCAAGGCTACGGAGTTCAATATTAGTAGTCGTAAATCCAAAAATTGGGTCGGCTGTTCAGTGACGGTTATGAAATAAAATTAAGGAATCATATTTCCCCCAGATTTTGCATTTACGTTTAATAGATCAGGAGGCTAACTGGAAACGTTTAAGACTGCTGTACTCAAAATTCACAAAAATGAGTTGCTCAGGATGCATGTAATCTACCTTTACATCTGCAGACAGATAGATCTGCAGATTTGTAAAGAGATATTGAGCGTGCTGATTGCTGAGAATTTCTATAAATGAACCTCACCTCCCCTATAGCGTTTGACCTTATGCCCACATTTAATAAATGGTATTTGAGTGCCATAAGTCAAGGTATTCAAACGAAGAGTTAAAAGAAAGGATACATTTCTGATAGTTTTCTTATTTTCATGACTTGGGATGATATTGAAATCTTGTGACAACAGCTTTTTAATTTAATATTGCGCCTCGCCTGTTGTAAATTTCTTTCGTTTAATTCAATTCTTAATTTTCACGTGGCGTTTTATATTTAATAATAATTCTTTTATTAATATTTAAATATTTCTTTCAGAAAATTAAACTATGTACTTTAAAGAAGTTGAAAATCAAGTGTAATAAAATACAATTCACGATTTTTACTAACTGGAAGAACATTCCTACTGAATGTGGTTTGAGCGTCCTTTTTTTTATTTTTTAAAATGTACCAATCAAATTCTCTATTACTAAATGTATATTTTAAATTAATTTTTATTTTTATGAAAAAGTGACAAAAACTATTGTGGGGAAATATTTTGTAGTAAAATAAAAAGTTTGTTTTCAAAACGCGTAGAAGTCATGTTAAGAAGTATAATTTAATATTTTTTTAATTAAATGAGTTTCGATTTAACATTATAAAGAAGGTACAATTTTCATTAGACAATTAAAAAAATTTATGTTAAAATTTTATTTATTCAATTAAACAAATGCAGGATTTTGAAGGACATTAGGAAATAAGGTCATGAATAACTGTCGATGACGTTATAGTACGGTGTCATTGTCCTTCAATGTGTTTAAGGATCACCTGGGTTTCGTAAGAAATTAATCTAAAATATGTACCTTTGGAAAAAAGGAAACTAAAAGCTTCCACTTTTTTAAACTTCAATTTGACGCTTGTAACCCTCTTTTACTTATAGTTTATTTTAATAATGATTCGTCAGATTTTAATGACATTTTTGTTTCTTTCCTGCATATATATTTTACAAATAAAGTTTCTATTTTGGCATCATTATGTTTTGAATAAAAGGATATATTAAGGACGGCGATAACACTTATTGGTCTCGATATAGGTTGAGTAGTTTGAACTTAGGTGTCAGTATAAATTTGTTCAACATCATTTTTTAACCGAAAAAAAATTGTGTATGGCACATAAAATATATCAATCGTGTTGATACTTTGAAGAAATTGTGATTCAAAAGTTATAATAAAAAAAAATAATTTTGTGGACATTTATGTAAAATGAAAAGCAAGATAATATAAAAGTATGGTGAGTTAGTAAAACAGTTATTAATGAACGATTGAGCTTGTAAAACTAAGCGCAAATGGCGCTGCAGGTCAAAATTTACCGCATGACTTCCAACTGATTTTTATGCCTAAGCTTTAAATAATATTGTGCCATCCAACAGGGCCGGATTAACCGCACGTGAGGTCCAAGGCCATTCAAATTTTTGGGGCCCTTAGATTAAATTTTTTTCTCTCGTATATTTTTTATTTATTCAAATATAAAAGTATTTATATATCTTTTCATTTAAGAAAGCATATTTAAAATAAATAATAATAAATTAAATTTTACTTTATTTTGTTAAATTCGAACTAAAAAATAATCATAAAATTTTGAACAATCATTGTTTTTTTTATTTTTTTCAAATTTATTTTCAAAAAATCCATTTTAAGGGGGTCCTTAATCATTGGGGGCCCCAGGCCATGGCCTAGTCTGGCCTAATGGGTAATCCAGCCCTGCGGTCGGGCGTTGTATTGCTGAAACGTAGCGTTATGGAGGCCTCGAAGAGGAGGCAGAGCAACTGACCCTAACACATCAGAAATGTAACGGCTGCTGTTCAAAGTGCCAGCAATGCGAACAAGAGCTGATCGAGACGTGTATCCAATGGCATACCATTACTCCAGGTGATGGGCCAGTATCACGATGTCGAATGCAAGTTGCCAATGGGCGTTGTTTTCCACGATATCACCAAACACGGATGTGGCCATCATGATGATGCATACAGAACCTGGATTCGTCTGAAAAGACGACGCTATGCCATTCCAGATTCAACGCCTGCGTCCAGGTTCGTCGTTGATCACACCATTGGAGGCGCTCATGTCTGTGCTGCAGCGTCAAGGGTAGCCGAAGCCATGGTCGCCGTGCAGACTGTCCATGCTGCTGCAAACGTCGACGAACTGTTCGTGCAGACAATTGTTGTCTTGCAAATGACCCCATTGGTTGACTCAGGGATTGTGAGGTAGCTGTACGATCCCTTAAGGCTATGGCTCCTCTTAAGGCCATGTGGATAACATGTCTGTCTTCTCAGCTGTTAGTGATGGGGGCCCGCTGATCAGTTCCATATGACGGTCATTTTTCTACCTAAATATTAAATTTGCAGCCATGCTGACGCTCAATGTACCAAGCAGAGTGGGCAAGGCGGGTGATCGCCCTGATTACCAGGTAAGGGGGGTGCTGAACGAGACCCAGATTTAATGATCTGTAAATTATTTATTTCCTTCTTTTTTAAAATATTGTTCGCTTAAAAAATAAATTTATGGGTTATTTTTTATTAATTGTATATTCTTAGGTTAACTTTTTTTTTTATGGTCAACGTTCTCTAAGTAAATTTTTTTACTAAAGATGGAAAGAAGATGGCTGTGGCAGAAAAAAATCTTTTCTTTTAAGATTTAAGGTTCACGAAGCCATTCAACAAACAGGTCAATATTCTCAAAAGGTAATATCCTCGCAAGAGAAAAAAGGAGTGACCTAGACCATGAGTCAAATTTTGTNTCATTTTCCGGGGGTTTGTCACGTGGACTATGAGTCAAACAGGAAATTCCTTTCTTATCTTAGATAGTCGTTTATAACTAGTAATTTTTAATAATACATATGTACAAAAAACAATTTTTTTGAACCCCGATTTTACGAATGACCCCGATTTAAGGAATAAAATTTCCGGTCCCGATGAATTCGTTAAATCGGGGTCCGACTGTATATATAATTGATAAATTTTTTATGTAGACTGCATTTTTACCTAGTGCTCTCGATCAGTAAAATTATGGTTAAGCAATGATCCAAGATTCAGAAAAAGAAAATGAGAGTTGAGTTAATAAAAATTTATCGGGAACAATGGATTCCTGTAATAACAGAACTAATTGAAGTGCCACTTGTAATCATACATACAATGCACCATTTCACCTCTATTAAAAGGAATAGAAGTTTTTAAAAAAGTTTAGTTTCACAGAATTTTATTGAGCTTTGCGATATTTTTCAAGTCCAAACTTCGTGGTTGTAACTCCATGTCTATGTCACTAAATAAAGACGTAATAGTCTGTAAAAATTCTTCTACAATCTCAGAAAAAACCCAACTATTTTTAACATCAAAAAAGCAATGTACCGGATTTAACAACAAAGTGACCTGTACTTTGCAATCACTGCCCTATATTTTACCTGCGCTGAACTTATATATTTTTAGAATTCTGGTCCAAATGGAAGTAGATAAAGTGATAGTATAGAATCGCAACATAATATTAAAGTGAGAAGGACAAAACTTGACGAATCATTAACAAGGAAGATGAGATTAGACATCGCCATTGGTAACTGAGAATAGGTTATAGGCATTTTTTCATCTTAATTGATTTTCCATAACATCGAGCTGGTTGTGATGCCATCAACCCCGCTTTCCTCAATCGTGTTTCGGAATTTGAAATAGTTTTCCCCCCCTAGATTAAGTATTAATTTGAAACTTCTAATGTTTATAATTATTTACTTCATTTTTGGTTAGAATTTTAAAAATAAATATAGTAATGTCGGTGATTCCAGGGAGCAACTCATATATTAACAAAATGAATGACATAAAAATTTTTACAAATTAAAGCTTAATTTTTAATTTTCTAAAAATTTTAGAAGGAATTAAGATCATTTAAATATATGTTATGTAGAAAGTATGATATCAATAGTTTAACTATAAAAATTGGGTCTTCAATGTTTTCACTTTTTGTGTTTTACGTCATGTCCCTGGAACTAATCGGATATTCGCTAGTGATGTCATCGTAGGTAAATCGTGGTACCGAAGACAATCAGGTTCTACACTCGCGCGTGACGTCACTTGCAATCCAAATAAATCTTTAAGTCACATGGTTAGGCATAATCATTTCACTTCTCGAGTTGAAAGTGCCTAATCGCGTGAGCAAAAAGCTTTTAAGCAACCAATTTTAAGATTCATTTACCCAGAGGTAATGTCGTGTGCATAAATAAGTGCGTTTTTGTAATTTTTACTGTAAATACTTTTTTTTCGACACTTGAATTATAATACAGCGCCTGCCTCATACTTATCGGCGAAGAATAAATTATGATTATTATGCTACACGAAATTATTATGGTTATGAAATTATTATGGTACACCTTTTGCACTATTTTGGATGACGAAGTGCTTCCCATTTTGTGCTAGTTTCACGGGTAAGATACACGTAACCAAGATAGTAACATTAACTGCTATGTTGCGAGCTCCAGCATGAATGAGTATTGTGATAATGGGGGTAACCGAATGAACTAGCCGGTCCAGAGCCCAGACCTGAATCTTATTGAGAACCTCTGACACGAGATGGATTGCTGAATTAAGGGATGTAAAAAACGCCCAATGGAACCTATATGTCTTCTCTAAGGTACACAAAAGTAAACAAAGAAAAATCAAAAATACATAAATAACAGAAAACATGTATAACTTTTCACGTACTTAATGTTTTGAGGGATATATCTATAATAAGTAATTATTTATTATTAATGTCATTTTAAATAACAAAATAAGACACCAAAACGTTCTCTGCATTAGCATTTAAAAAAAAGTATCCTTTGGATCTTAAATTGGGTATTTGCACTTCAAGAAGACCACGGATACTGACACATATGACTTATGACGTCAGCGCTAGCTGATAGTTTATAAACAAAATGGCGTGTTAAAATTGAGCAAAGTTTCTCCACATCCGTTAGAACGTTAATTAACGTGAAGTTAACTAAATGCAGCACCATACGCACATCAAATTTGTTGAAATGTAAATATTTTACTTCTACGTCTTTTACTTAACTTAGCTCTTTTATTTGTTTATATATTTCATGTAACCAGGACATATTTTTGTTTTGTGTACCTGGCAACTTTGATGCGTAATTAGTTTATTTATGTTCTACATGGCTTCGTGTCTGTCTTTGTGTTAAGTAAGAAATCTATAGTGAAAGAATTGGAATCCTTATGAAAGACTCTTTGTGAAAGAATTTAGAATGTATCGCTTAAAAGAATTGATACTTGACGGGATTGGCTTACTCGAAATGGAATGGAAAGAACAGTTACTAACGTAAACAAATTCCACGTTTCAACAACCAATTAAAATCGAGATACCCTCACTACGTCACTTGCAGGTATCCCATTTGTATCTTAGTTCGTGAAAATGTAATCACTATTTTAAAAATTATATAGGATTGTCCGTGTCTTCCTGTAAGCGTTGTCCGGTAATTTTTTCTTGTTTTAATAATTTTATTATATTGACAGGTATCAAGATAAGCATTGGAGCTGGTTTAAGAAGTAGCAGCTGATGTAAACTGACATAGAAGGCTGACACACAGCGCTCAAAGTATCAGCACTAAATAGTTCAATTACTGTACAAATTGTATATTTGAATCGTTAAAGAAATAAAATTAAAAAATTATTAAGTAGTTAATTGTCTCTTTTTGGTGTCAACTTTAGTTCCAAAACCTGAATTATTATTATAAAGCCGAGTTATTCACAATGTACTACAAGTTTGCTGCGAACTCTAATGTAAGTACTTTTTGGCTAGTATAGAGCATTAGAGTTCGAAAATAAAGTTTTTATTTTTTTTTAATTTTTTTAAATGCTATTCATTGATGTGTTTAATTTGCTAATAATTTAATTTTTATGTATTAATAGGCTCATGATTTTGCGGTTATTATATTATTTTCAATTACAAGTTAGTGATCGTTACCATTAGTAATTTTAAAAGTACCAATGTATTTAATTTAGCATATGACGGAACTTAATAATACAGTTAAGTTACTAATCTAGTTCAGCCTTACTCAAAGGTAAGTCTTGCAGAAAGAAAGCTCTTTTTTTTTTTTTTTTAAATATTTTACGAGCTTTAAATTTTGAAGATTGCTTCAGAATGGCTAATTTGTCTGACATTTTAAAAATAAAAGATACAATGAACAAATCGTAACGCGATCCTTAAAATTCTGAAATCCACTAGATAAAAATTATGAAATTTGGAAATTAATACTCTGAAAATTCATCCAATATTCTAAAAATTATTTTATATCAGGTAAATTTACAATAAGATATTTTCTTAATGGTACTTATTAAATAATAGTGCAATATAATTTTCTTTCAATCTCCCTTAAGTCATTAGCTTTGAAATTTCATTTTTAAGCCTTTTTATGCAATTATAAAATGTTTTTTTTCTTCTTTTTTTGTGAATAAAAGTATTTGCATTTAATAAGCTATTTGTTAAGTAAAAATTATATTTTCACAGCATGGCATAACTATTGCAAACTGATAATTTGGACCGAGATAATTTCATTTAATTTTAAAATAGTTAAAAATATGGCATGCTTAATATAAGTTATTTTAAAAGATGATAGTTTCAACTATTTTACAAAGAAGCTTATGGAATAACATAGTTAATCAATAAGTTATTTTAATCAGCAAACATTAATTCGTGATTATTCTTTCATTTTTATGGTGAACCTATTTGGTAGCCAAAATTGTATTGTTTTGGGTTACCAAAGTTGAGTTTTTATGGAAAAAAATATATAGTTTAAAATGCTTGTTTGAATGTTTTTGGTTAAAAGACCCTGATTTGGAAGGTTGATTTGGTTAAATACGCATAGCTCGATCTGAGTTTGAAAAAATTTATTTATAATAATAAAAATTAATGTATAGCTTGGATTGTTTGCTTAAAAAATAGACATAGAACAAGTAAATGGACATGCATAACATTTTTAATTTTTTAATTAATGTTTTGACTGTGACATTTTAAGGATTTATTAGGGAAAAATTAATGTTCATATTATTTAAAATACAAAAAGAAATTTTGCAAATTTGAAACAGACCTTTTTTAAAACAAACGTTGATGTTACAAAAATTATGTTGATTGTTTAGTAAAAATTATGTTGATTGTTATGTTGATTGTCTATATCCATTTTTTAAATGCTCATTTTAAGTAATGCCTATTTTTCAAACATATATTAGCTGAGCGCAAAGAGATTCAACTTTTTTTTTAAATTTGTTTATTTTATTTAATTTTTACACGTTTAAAAAGGGAATAAAATAAATAAAAGGATCGTTTGTTCCTTTGGCGGTAAATAGTTTTGAATACGTGCATTTAAAAACATCGAAAAATTAGTCATTCACTAAAGTTAATACACTATGCACTCATTGCTTTTCTAATGAAATTCTAATTTATACATTAGTATGGCCTTGGCGCTATTTTGAAATCTGTCTCAAAGAACGAAATGACGTGTTATTATTTCAGTAACTAATTTAAGTTAAAATGCATTTCTTATTTACTTAGCAAAGAAAAGTAGGTTCCATTGGAGTTACAACTTGTGCGCGTGTGTGTGGGGGGGAGGAGACATCTGTCTCCAGGAGCATTCTTAAAAGAGCGCCTAATTCATGAAAAATATTTAGAAATGAATTTCAGAATAAAATGCATTACTCTTTGAAATTTGCTAGTTACAAGCCTTATAACTTCAAAATTATATCCGATTTACCTAAAAATTGAACAGGATGTGTACCAAGCATGCTTGGGAACTAAACGCTGGGGGTTCCACGTTCGGCTGACCACCTGACCGGAACATCTGCTCCTGCACCCCGATGGGCACAGTAGACCTTGGCCCTCTATGGGCTGTCGCGCCGCTGAGTTTAGTTTATTTTACTATTATTGTAGTTTGCTTAGCACGTAGGTTATTTTAAAACGTATTTTTAGTAAATTGGCAACTTAATCAGCGAAAATTGTTTTTATAAATGCACATCATTCAAGTTAATGATAAGCGTTTGTTCTTTTGAAAATTTAACCCGAAAATACAGTAAGTAAAGAAACTATCTACATTAGTAACATACACCATTAAATTTTAAAATGAATCGAATAGAGATTAAAAATATCTAATATCTATAGATTAAAATATCTAAAAAATATTATTTAAAATTAAAAAATCTTATTCTGTATAAAATTTTATTATTCAATTCCAAGTGCAGTGTATTTCAGTTTGTAAATTCTAAAACCTAAAATCGGTGAACTTTTCCACCGATTTTGCTCAAATTTTGTATTTTGCCATGTATAATTATGTTCTTCAAAATGATAAAAAATTTTTATAACTTGGAATTCAAAACTTTTTCGACTATTATTAAATAAAATAATAAGAAACAATAAATATTTACGAAAAATTATTTTTTGCATGCAACAAATCCTTGGATAAGCTTATTTTATAATTCTAACTATGGGAATCATATTTCCGTTATTGTGATAACCCCCCATATTTAGGGAGTTAGAAATCCGAATCCGCTGAAAAACAGGTATGTTTATTCAAAGAAAGCACTTTTTTGTGTCTTACTTCGAAACTGAAAATATCGTTTGCGTTTTTTAATTAGCATAATTGAAGTCACCCTCTTGAAACTTTAAGATTGTGTTTAGAGCGTGAAAATCCGATCATTAATTCAAAAGTTATTGAGTGTGGTCCTTTCTTTTATTTTGCGCACTGTACATACTAGGATTAGAACATACTTTTGAGAACACTATTCAAACTGTTTCAGAGGAAGAATTTTCATTTCAACATTCTTAAGATATTTAAAAAAGTGCTGATAAAAGATTTCAGATATGGTTCTTTAATACAAAATTAGTACAGGTGTATAGATAGAGGTAAGATTATCATTCTGAGTTTCGTTTTGAATAACAGAATTTTCTAGATAATGTATATATTTAAAAGCTTGCTTTTCTTTTTCGAACTTTGCTTTTTCTTTTGTATAAATACAATCTTATAAACTCTTCTTAAAAAAAAAAGTAATATTTTTGAAATAGTTGTTAGAAAAATCGGTGCCTAATCTTAATTTCTTCAAGAAATTACAGTTTGTGCAAATCTTGAATTAAAATAAATAATACAATTTCTGAAAGTTTTGCCTTTAAAACAAATATAAATAATTATGGGATATTAAAATTCCGAATGAAATGGAAATTAATAATGCAATGCAAGAATACATTGTTGATATTGATTTATAATCATACGAAAAATTTTCGCATCCGGTAATGATTAAAAAACTGGTAGTAAAACCATTTCATTTTTACCGTATTTTAGAGAAGTATAGCATCCATGGCTGCTATGATATTTTAATCGATATGTTAATATATTACTCGATATATTAATGTATTAATCAATATATTAATCTATAGGATGTTGGTGATAAAGGCTGGTACTTTTATTAAAACTGTATTAATTTTATATTAATTTAATGCTTTTTAATAATTATTGACATCACTCTCTTTCAAATAGGTCCAGAAATAGCTGTTATATCGTAATTTAAAAATTTGGCGGCCAACTTGGTGAGTTAATCGGAAAGTTGGTCGATTAATGATGTTCCTACTTTCTCGCCAAGTTGGTAACCGTTGTACTTAAACACCCTTACATAAATGTACAAACGCGTTCACGTATTGTGAAAATTTAAAAAATTTTTATCTATAGTTAGTACTTTGAAAAAGATGAAGTTGTTTAGCAACTATAATAAAGTTTATGCTCGAAATAAAAAGAAGAAAAATAGATTAAATTCGAATGAGAGTGGAGCCTTAGTTTCATTAATTTTGTTAGTAATAAAGTGCTTGGATGTTATTTGTTGGTAAAATGGTAACTTCATTTAGCTATTTGCATTATTTCTCTTACTTATGGTATTTCATTTCCTTTAAAGTGCTGCATCTTATTCATTATGATCAACGATGAGTTTCAAAAGTTGTTTAATTCTAGCAACTCAAACATGGAAATCTCAAAGAAAAAGAAGATTAAATTTTAGCACAGAATTTCTTGACGATGGAATTGGTTTTGAGTGAAAGCCATAATATTACATTTTTCCGGTTAAGATAAAATTTTTTCTTAGTAGCAAATATTATTTTGAAGAAACATTTTTATAATGATTTAACATAAAATATATTAGTTTTCGAAAATGAAAAATATTAGAATTTTTTTAATATATATTTTAATTAAAATACAAGTACTTTGGTTTCTGCAATTCGAAAAGAAGAAGATCGCTGGAATCAGATAGTTGTGTATAAAAAAGATTTAACTGATAAATGGAAGAAAAAAAGTTACTAACATAAACAAATGCTGCGATTCATTAGCAGCTAATCAGGTCCGGCACCCATATGTGACGTTGCTTGTAGATATCCAATGGGATACGGCAAGTGATGTAGTGTGGGTATCTCGATCCTGATTGGTTGTTGAAACGTGGCATTTGTTTACGTTAGCAACTGCTCTTTCCATTCTATTTCGAGTAATCCACGCTCGTCGTAAGCCAAGTATCAGTTCTCCTAAGTGACACATTCTATATTCTTACGCAAAGATTCTTTCACAAAGATTTAAATTATTTATATTTCTTAACACAAAAACAATCAAGAAGAAATGCAGAACATAAACAGAATAATTATGCATTGAGGTTGCTAGGTATACAAAACAAAAATATGTCACGGTTACAATAAAATACATAAATAAATCATAATCTAAGTTAAGTAAAAGATGTAGACGAGATAGAATTACACTTCAATAAATTCGATGTGCGATACTGTGCTGTATTTAATTAATTTCAGGTTAATTAACATTCGAATTTATGAGGAAAAACTTAGCTCAACTAACTCGCCATTTTGGATATAAACGATCAGCTGGAGCAGACGACATAGGTCTCATGTGTGGGTATTGTGATCTTCTTCATCGAAGTGCAAGTACCCAATTCTTGCCGGAATGATCTTAAAATTTAAAACGCTGATTTATAATTAAATTGAGTACTTACAACACGCGAAGAAGTGAAGTGATTATGCCTGACCACTTGATTTAAATGAGATTTAATTGGATATTTATAAGCGACGTCACGGGTGTGTGTCGAACCTGATTTGCTTCTAAATAGACAAATGCTACGATATGCATATGATGATGTCACTTGCAGACATCCAATTGAACGAAATGTAATTATTTTTTCTAAACAATGCCAAAGGTGCCAATTATGATATAATTTTTTATCCTGTGTAGTGGAGTTGGTTTGTTCCGTTTTAAGCGGTTGGGTTACAAAGTGGCATATTAAGCGTACATTCTTCTCTTTTAAAAAAAATGTTACTGAACTCGGTTACTAAGGTAGAAAGGTTACTAAGATCAAGAAAGCTAGGATGTGATCATAATCAAAAAGTATTATTTTTTTTTAAACTTTCTTTTTCTTTTATTAATTATAGGCGTGCTCTACTTCAAATTGGTTATTCGAAAATAAAGGCTGTATTTTTTTCAGCTCATTCAAAATTCATTGACTTCATCATGATAATTATTACTAGTCAAAGATCGAATACGACGATTGCCAACCTGACTGAAACTGGCTCAAAATTCGGTCAAAACTATCAGCACTCTAACAGCACCAAATTTACAATCTGGAATGCAGTTTTGATCTACGTGGGCCTAAAACTAATTCTTATTGCCTTCATTCTCACCTTTTGGTTATTGATGTGTTGCAAAGAATTGAATTCGTGCAATTGGATTAAAAACTGGGAGTTTGGTAGATTCATAAGCAGAATTTTGATCGGTGGACATCGACCCATCGGTATTCCTGATCATCAGCCCGGGAATCCAGTGAATGTCCAAGAAGGAAATCCAACATTTTTACACGGTTCTGGGGATCATGTCTAAAAATATTTACTGCCTCCTATAAATGTAACTGTTCATTATAATTGCTGTAATACTTAAAGTTAATAAACTATCTTGATTTAACTAGAATGGAGCTAATATATTTCTAAAACATCGTTTGAATGCACTGTAAATGGAAGAGTTGTTCTATTTTTGAATTAGCCATTGGTTAAATAAAAGTTCTATTTTATTTTCAGCTTTCCGGTTTTTGCCCTTTTTGAATTTAACCATGATGATTACATCTGATCAAATAGTGAATGCGACAATTTCCAATTTGACTGATTTTGGCTTGAAAATTGGTCAGAAGTATCAGCATATAAACAGCACGGACTGGACAAGCATCCGGAATGCAGCTCTGATTAACGAAGGTTTAAAATTGATGTTCTTTGTCTCAATTCTTGCTGTTTTGTTACTGGTCTGCTGCAAGGAATTGAATCCGTACAATTGGCTTAAAAACTGTGTAACTGGCAGAAGATCCGCAAGTAGAACATGGATCGGCAGAGGACATCAGCAACAACTTGAGGGTCCATTAAATGTCCAAGAAAGAAATCGGGACTTTTTGCTCGCTACTGGTGACCATATTTAATTTTTTCCCCCTGCGACATGTCAATGTTACTGTTTGTTCACTATAATTGCTGTAGAAATTTGAAATAATAAATTATTCTGATCTAAATAGAATGGCTTTAGTATGAAATGATAATAAGCAAAAATTACACAGAACATTGCTTGAATACATTATTAATTGAACCGTTGTTCTACTTTCTGTTGGATATTGTTTAGTAAAAGTTCTATTTCATTTTCAGCTCTGAACTTCACCATGATGATTATATCCGATCAAATAGAGAATACGACAATTTCGAACCTTACAGATTTTGGCTGGAAGTTTGGTCAGAAGTACCAGCATATTAACAGCACCAACTGGGTAAACATCCGGAATGCAGCTCTGATTACCGAAGGTTTGAAACTAGTGTTCTTTGTCTCAATTGTCGTATTTTTGTTACTGATGTGCTGCAACGAATGGAATCCATACACTTGTCTTAAAAATTGTGTGTATGGTAGAAGTTCCACCAGCAGAATATGGTTCGGTAGAGGAAATCAGCAAGAGCTCGAAGATCCAGTGAATGTTGAAGAGGGAAATCGGACACTTTTGCATGCTGCTGGAGATCATGCTTAAGATAAACTTCTGAGACCTATTAGTGTTATCAATTGTTTATAAAAATTGCTGTAATGTTTTGGATTCATTTGATTTAAACAAAATGGAGCTACAATGCATTGCTAATATCTAAACACTGAATGAAATATTGTTTGAACCCCCGATCAAATAAAAACTTAACTGTGACTGCGCATCTGTATGGATTGTTGGTTTAGAATGCACATGATGCTTAGAACTTAAGGCTTATTAATGTAAGAACCCACTTGTTACTTCTTATCAATTTGCTAGGCAAAGTTAATACTGTATATTGTACTACTAGTACTCCTTTGCTGATCATTATACGAAATTTACAAAAAAAAAAAAGCTTTTGAAAAATAAATTAACCCTTTATTTATCAAATTATTAAACAAAAATATTTTAATTTGGCAAGCAGAAAAAAACTTTTTTCCAATCGGGAGTGCCATCTCTTGACAACATTTATTATTAATTTCGAAGTTAGGCGAAAATTTATTTTATTTATTAATTGAGTTTGAGCACTCAATTTATTTATTGGGCTTGAGTGCTCAGTATCAAGAATGGCTTATAAGCCCTTGTAAAATACAAACACAGAATGCACACATTTGAGAAGGACAGCGAAAAAATATATTAAGGGTTACGGCAGGTTGTTGTTAATTTACGTCGCACTAGAGCTGCACAATGGGCTATTGGCGACGGTCTGGGAAACATCCCGGAGGATGATCCGAAGACATGCCATCACAATTTTGATCCTCTGCGGAGGGGATGGCACCCCTGCTTCGGTAGCCCGACGACCTGCGCGCGAAGTCGAGCACTTTACGGTAGCACAGTTTAACGAGGACCAATACCGCACACCCTCGGTCCCTACGCAGACTGATCCAAGTGGTCACCCACCCGCACACTGACCGTAGCCAGTGATGCTTGACTTCGGTGATCTGCTGAGAACCGTGTCTTAACGATTAGCCCACTGCGGGACAAGGGTTACGGCAGGATTTGACACACAGCTCTTTTGCTTTAAAGAATTTGACGAAACGGCGATACCGCTCAACCAGTGAAGCCCCACTTTTCTGGTAATAAAAATCTCGCTTCTTGAGCAGAACGCAGCAAACCATAAATTTCTTTCTTCCGTTTTTCTAATTGATCTTCCGAATCATCAGTCACGTTTAGGATACCTGGTTTAATGTTTAGCAACTTAGGGATGCGAATTGTTTTGCTTCTAGCAAAGCAACAAGCGTTAACATGTTGAAACCTGTATATAGGCCAGAAAGTTTACTTATCAAATATGTTAGGGATTCTAAACAACAGCCTATACGTGATAAGAAAATTTAAATTTCATTTGTTTATTGCGTGCATAAATCTGTAGGCTTGAGTTTTCAGTGAAAAAGAACGGTTCATTTATAGGCAGCGATTATTAGTACGGATGATAAGGAGAGATTGGAACACACTCCAATCATCAGAGACGATGGGAATCGAACCCTTTACCTTAACGCTTCTAAGCGTTTTGAGAAGGTAATTTAACCACATGACGACAGTTTCCTTTTTTTTTAAAATTTGCTCAATTATCTTGATGACTCAAATATTAAAACAGTGCTGGGCTTTTCATCAAACTTGCAACTTTCCATTTCTCATAAAAAATGTCAGCCATGAGTTAAAAAAAATAACAATCCAGTCAACCAATTTCTCTTCGCACTGTCTATTCTATTTGCGTCGCACCAGAGCTTACTATGGGTTGTTGGCGATGGCCTCCAAATATATTAGAGAGCGATCAGAATACATGCCATCCCAATTTTGATCCTGTGCAGAAGGGATGACACCCTCGTTTAGTGGCCCGACGACCATACTTGCGAAGTCAAGCACTTTACGATCAAACAGTTTAACGATGACTGATACCGCACACCCTCGGTCCCTTTGCAGATCAAAGTGGTCACCACGCTCACCTACCGCGGCTAGAGATGCTTCACTTTGCTGATCGACTGGAATCTGTGTTCTAACTCTTTGGGACAAAGTTAGAAAAAGAGGACAACATCTCAGGTACCGATCACTTCTTTTTATCTGTATTAACAATAAGTGGTTTCGATATATATGATCGGGGCAGAAATAGGTAGCTGGAAGAGTTTTTAATCTTATAAACGAATTAAAAAATCGTTTTAAAAATTAGATCTCCATGCACCATGAAATGAAAAATAAATAAAAAATATGGATCCTAAATTATTTAATACCGAAAAGATTTCAATTAACTAGTTTTCAAGAATATTTAATACTAGTATTCTAAAAATTTTTTTTTGAAAATAAGCAATAAGTTATGATATAATGTTCACATGCAACGTATTTTTAAAGTTTCATATGCACTATTTTAAATAAGTTTTGCCAGTTGAATGCAATATTCTAATAATCTTTCTGATCAGTATTTCAAATAGCTTTCGAAATGTTTTCAGATTGTTCACAATTTTTATCCATTAATTTCAAATTTTTGTTGGGAAATGATTCTTTTAAAAAGCATTTCCTGAAAATTTGAACTTTCAACTTCACGTTAGCAATTTGAAATTTTACGTTTCTACGAGCAAGCATTGATTATTACGAAACTAAAAAGTATTATATCTAACCTATGTTTTATTTATTTTAAAAGCCAAGTCTTTCCAAGAAAATTTATCGTGTTCTTTAATCAACTAATCTGGAAGATAAGACAAATCCCATTTAAAGCGGCAAACATAAACAGATCCTCCAATTATAATTTAAACAAAACGAGACAATCACGTGACGATTTTTTTCCTTCATATTTTTGTTACATAATCTGGGAAAACTGATTAAAAACACGTGAATGCAAAAGTGTAAAGTTACTTAGTTTTGAAAACTCTGCGAAATTAAAATTCTATTTATAATTTAGATGGCATTATCAAGAAAAAAGGACAAAATTTGTAACATTCTGATTTATTTTCACGATAGAACATTTATATCAAAAATGTGCAAACGATTTTTTTTGGAACTATAACGGTTTTTAAAATGTTCTTTTCGTTGAAACTGAAAGCAACAAAACACGTCATATTCAAGAGGCGGGTTTTTCTTTTTCATACCTAACTCTCATCTAACATTCCTGATATTGAAGCAGGTGTTTTAGAAGAGAAAATAGTCCAGGTGAGTTATACTTCGTCAAGCGATGGTGTGATAAAAAGTAGACATCAGCGTGTGATTTCTGGATTTGGTTACGATAGAACACAGACGCAAATGTGATTCCTGCGAAGAAAAATAACCTTGGTATGTACTGGTTATTTAAATTTCTACTGTAAAATGATACTTAACTACAAATTTATTTATCTTTCGTAACTCTTTCGTATTTAATTAAAGGAAAACGTAACAATAATTATAGTCTATCAATTATGCTCTTAAATCAGTTGCAGTTACTTCGTAAAAAATAGGAACAGAGAAACCGAATTTATTTATTTTGCGGGATGAAATGCAGTGACGTAGTATGAGGGATGTAAGAAGGTCCCCGGGCGCAGTCTGAAAGGTCTAATTCATGTTTATAAATGTACTAATGCACATTATAATTAAAAAATTAATTCAAGAATAAAATGCATATGAATGGATTTTGATTTTTCCCATCTTATGTTTTAAATTATTCTGAAACTATTTTTTGTTAATGAGCTTATAAATAGATATTTGCTTTTCCTTTAAAATGTGTGATAATTGAATACTGAAAATGCTCTACGGATGAGGCAATTCTTGCTACTGGAAAGAGAGCTCAATTTATGAATCTTGATTTTTTTCTCCTCTCAAAATAATAATTTAAAAATTTGCACAATTTTATTTGAAAATAAATTTGTAAAAAGAGCGTAGACCACATGAAAATGGTATCAGTTTGCGTTTACAAAGACCGAGGAAAATGTTTATAAATTGGTTTACTTGTTTTTTTTCTATTGGTTTTGTCGAATTTTGTTGAAAAGTCGTAAAAAAGCTCAAAATTCCTGAAACTGGTTTGAAACAAAAATCTACATTTACATAGGAAACTCATTTTATGAGCCAATATTCAATGAGCCCAATAAAGTTAAATTTTCAGGGTGGTATTTGTTCAATTGTACTGTTAAATATTTTTGAAGTACATTTTTTTACGTGCATTCAAATTCCTTGATTACGTATTTTGTGTTATTCAAATATATCCTAGAAGTATTATTCATTAACTTAATCATTTTATTTTATCCTCTCTTAAGTCCAAAACCCAACCCTAGCCATAGCTTTTAATTCAAAATAATAATGGAAAACATGAATCTGGGATCACCAGGTTAAGCGGTCCTTTTATTTTGATAAACGCTTTGTAGTGTGGTGGTAGCGGGTTCGAATCCCACAGTAACCCTGGATCCATCTTTGTGATGTCTTTTTCTAACTTGTGTTATCCTTTCTTCTTGACAAAAGCAAATAAGCCTTGTAATGAGCACACAGGCCTGTATCCGTATTAGAAACAATAAATTAATAAATATAGCATAACTTCTTAAATCTGACATGATATTGTTAAAGGTATGCTAAAACTGTATTTGTTCTTGGGTGCTGTAAATCGTAACTGCGCCCTTGGCTATTTTTGTTCTCACAGTGAACACGGTTCCCCATCAAGCATCACAGCCGCGGTGACTTTGGGAGGGGATATGTTTATAAAAGTTTTCTAGAACAACTAGTTCTGGAATTGAAAGACAAATACAAAGACGTACTAAGTTTTATTTTTATTATTACATATTATATAGATTATTAAGATATTGTTATAGATATATATATATTGTTATAGATATAAATATAGTTATATAACTGCTCAGAAATATAGACAGGGTGTACAAAAAGGAAATGAGCTTGATGATTTACATTTGATACCACTGAATGTATCTTTTGAAAATATTTCTTATCTGTAATTTTAAATTATTCATACGATGCATATTTTTAGAGATATTTGACCATTATTCATACTTCTTTGTTTTCTTGCATGGCAGTCAATGTTACAATGTAATTAACTGGCTTAACACTTAAATAAGCCAGTTAAAATTAAAATATTTTGAGAACTTGTCATAATGTGACAAAATTATTTTAGATTAAATGTAATAGTCGGTAATAATTAACAACATCCGTAGTTATCATTTTTATTGATCACTTATATTATTTTAATGTAACCAAAATATTAACAATAGTAGTAACAATTTCTCAATTTAGACAATTATTAATAATAATCATTCAATGTTATAAAACGGCATTATTTAAATTTTTAACAAAGGCGTGTTTTTTTTTGATAATTACTATTATAATAACCGGAATAGTTACGTATATGTGAAAAATGAATTTTATATGATTAAATTTTATTTAAAGGAAATAATAACTAATTTAGAACGTTTTCATGAACATTTCCACGTGCTTTATAAGAAATATGCCTAAATTAGGTTTATATTCACTTACTATAGAATAATTGATAACCTATATAATTTGTTACACAAAAAGTATCCCGATATGCGAATTTCATTCAAAAATAAAATAAAATTTTATTGATAAAACGATTCTACAAAAGTCACTTTTTCAAAATCGTTTTCTAAAGTTGAATTAAAATGATTTTTTTTTAAATTTAAGCTCAATTAAGCCTAATTTTGTTTTGAAATAAAGCAGGACTTATTTAAGATATTTTTGAGTAAGCAAATATTTCTAAATAAATAAAATCTGTCTGTAACTTATATCATATAGAAAATATGAATATTTCTACTTCCAAAATTTTGAGAAAGGTAAACTTTGAATAAATATTTATTTAAACACAACTTCCAGTACTAGTACATAATTTCCTTATTTTATTTATAATACATATAAATTTTAAGTATTTATTATTACTTTTATTATTATTTGTTATTACTTTTATTATTATTTATTATTACTTTTATTATTATTTATTATTACTTTTATTATTATTTATTATTACTTTTATAATACTTATAAATTACTATTAATAACTGACAATATTTTTACTAACTTGACATTAATTTTAATAATAACTGGTATTGTTATTCTATAACACCTGCTTAAATAATAATTGAAAATTATAAAATTATATTTTATAATAATATTTGAAATAAAGTGAATAGTTAATAAAATATCGAATAATATTTAATAATCATAATTTTATGGTAATAATAATTAATTGATGATATATAATACTAGTAATTAACAGAGTTGGCCGTTGATTACAGTAATCGATTACAACTGTAATTGATTACAGATAATTCCAGCTATGTAATCAATTACTTGTAATCACGATTACAAGTAATCAATTACTTGTAATCGTGATTACAACTTTCAAAAAATTTTGATTACAGCTGTAATCATGATTACAATTTTGATTACAGTAATCAATTACTTGTAATC
>NC_092209.1:76929637-76978109 GCF_043381705.1 Parasteatoda tepidariorum
GATTACAAGTAATTGATTACTGTAATCAAAATTGTAATCATGATTACAGCTGTAATCAAAATTTTTTGAAAATTGTAATCATGATTACAAGTAATTGATTACTGTAATCGACTATGTAATCATGATTACAGCTGTAATCAAACTTTGTAATCACGATTACAAGTAATTGATTACTGTAATCAATATTGTAATCATGATTACAGCTGTAATCAAAATTTTTGAAAATTGTAATCATGATTACAAGTAATTGATTACTGTAATCAAAAAATGTAATCGATTACATTTTTGGCCAACTCTGGTAATTAATAATTATTGAACGTTACCCTTAAATATTAATGGTTAATTGGGTTAACATTATTATCTCTTTTTACAAAAAACGTGGTCATTATCCTCTTACTATTTTTGTTTTATCGTAAAGAGTATGTTAGAAGTATTTACTTGAGTTTTTTTTTCTCGGTGAATATTAGACTTTATGGGAGCAAAAACATGTTCATTTATTGTTCTTATGTTCTTGTAATAAAGCATTTATGAGGGTTTCTGCCCGCATTGAACAATGTTGACAAAGTCACAGGTGTGTTTATTCAGATCATGATGGTCTGAATCATTTAAGTGTAGATAAAAAGAGAAATGCTTGAAAATATTCGGTAATTCAAAGCTATCACCTTATTTAGATTGATTTCTTGATGAATTAAAAATTAATTTTTCATTTTCAAATAGATTTAAGAACACTGCTATGCTAAACATTCAAACAATTATTTTGAAATCGGATGACCAGCAATTGTGGATAAATAAATATTTTATGAATTTGTTCATATTTATTTGCTTTTAAATGATAAATCATATTTATTTTAAAAATGTTTTTAGAAAGAAGAGTTTTTTTTTTAAAACACGATATTGTAATTATTATTTATTAAATTTTATTCAGCAAATGTAAGAAACAGAATTTTGATCTAATTTTTTTAAAAAAAATAATATTTATGAAACTTTTTTATAAATTTTTTTATATTTATTGTCAACTAAATGAATAAAACATATTTATTTGAAATATTTTTCCAGAAAGAATGTTTTTTTTTTAAATACGATATTGTTAATTGTTTTATTAAATTTTATTTAACAAGCGTAAGAGCCAAAGATTTGATATCATTTTTAAAAAATGATGTTCGTTAAAATTTCAGGCATATTTTTCACTATATGAATAAAACATATTTATTTGAAATATTTTTCCAGAAAGATTTTTTTTTAAAATCCGATGTTACTATAATTGTTTTATTAAATTTTATTCAAGAAATATAACAGATGTATCAATGTATTGTACATATCGACTTTCATTAATATCGGTTCAGTAGTTCTAGAGATAATCGACCAAGTTTGCAAATTCTCTTAAATTCTTGCACCAGTGTATAAGGTTCAGAAACTTGAGATTACGAAGGTTAGTAGAAACCTGTACAGGAAAGCATTTAACATTCGTTCATTAGTTCCAGAAATATACCATGCGGGTAGCTCTACAGTCCGAAGAAATGCAATTACAGAGCTGAAATTTAGTGTGCGGAAAAGGATATATTGTTTATGAACTGTATACAGAATTTTTTTTAAAGATCCAATTTGTTCGAAAGTTATTGCAGTTTTGAGTGATTTTTTCTCACGTTTTTTTTTTTGAAATTTACGTAACGTTTTGCTTTGCTGCACCAAATCTATATGACTTAGAAACTTAAAATTACGATGGTGCAAGAAAAATTCACAAAAAATTCGAAGGATTAAAAAAAAATTGCATTCGATTTAGTTTAACAAAATTACCAACTGTAGCGTATCTACCACTGTAAAATTACAACTACAATTCACTAGTATATAAGACATGTTAACTCGACTCTATGTCGGGGTACCTTTACATAGATGACGGTTGACATGGTCTGTAGCTACCATCCCCCACACCAACTATTTATCTTTTAATGAAAAAATACCATGTTTGGTTGTAATGAAAACTGCTGAAATTCAATTACGGACTTAACATTTGACGCGTTGAAAGTTTGATTTATGAATTTAATGAGATTTCATTTAGAAATTTCAATTGGTCCGAAAGTTATTGTAGAAAATTTTATGTCTTTCGCTCTAGATTTTCATCTTAAAAACTCGCGCTTAACTTGATATCAAAAGTAACAATAAATAAATAAAAATAAAAAAAAAATAAACGAAAGAGATAAGATGTTGCCAGTTATAAATCTTAACATTTATATCTAAATTTTTAAGAGAAAGATAAAAATCGTCTCTAATTTAAACTGTTACATGGAATAAGGTTATGTTATGTAATGTTAGTAATTAAAGTCACTTGTTATTCTGTCTTCAACTTAGGAATACACATTCTGTATTCCTAAGTTTAAATATATTTTTTTTAAAAGTACAGTTGAATATTTCTTACATTTAGATAATCATTGATTTCGTTATGATTTTACTAACAAAATTATTTTGCATACAATTCTAATAAAATTAAATTTTAATATATATAAGTAAAATGATATTTTTTTAAAGAAAAATATCGATTTTAAGGGGGGGGGGAAATGCGGAGAAATTACGGTGAGTATCCTCTAAATGTAAATAAATTAAAATCGTGCAGTTCTCCATAAATCACTAATCCCTTTACAAATTACTCTTTAAATTTTACAAATTACTGAATTTTCCTTTTTAAGTTGATAAAATAAGGGTTGTTGTTTTTTTAGTTAGAAGAGAGCATGGCCTGAAGAAATGACACAACGATTAGCAGTTGGAGCTGGCTTCATCTTCTGTTTTGTTGTGGCTTTGCTCATGATCATTATGTATTATCCCAGAGATGCATATGAGGAAGAATGTAAGTCATTTGAAATATTTTAACTATTCAGAGTAAATTAAACTATCTAACCAACTTTACACGCAGTCACTCCTTAGAAATATGAAATAGCTAATTTGCGTTGTATGTATCATTCTGTTAGCCCGAGAATAGAATAATGGCAGAAAAAGGTGATTTTAACTTAGAAATACGTTGCTGAGAAGAAACACATAAAAGCGTTGAACTATTTAAAAAAATACTTGTGTTGCATACATTATTCGGAGACCCGAGATTTGAATAATAGCAGAAAAGTAAATTTTTACTTAGAAATACGTTGCTTTGAAGAAACACATAAATGCGTTGAATTATTCAAAAGAATATTTTCGTTTCATACATCATCACGAGACCCGAGAATAGATTATAGCAGAAAAGTCTATCTTTAAAAATACGCTGCTTAAAAGAAACACATAAATGTGTAGAATTATTTTTTAAAAAAATGCGTTACATACATTATCTTGAGACCGTAAATTTGAAAAATGACAGAAAAGTTAGCTTTTACTTCGAAATATGTTGCGTAAAAGAAACAAAAATTATTTAAAAAAAAACAATTGCGCTGCATACGTTATCACGGGACGCGAGATTAGAATAAAGGAAGAAAAAAAAGCGATTTTTACCTACATTTACGTTGCTTAGAAGAAACAAATATATGCGTTCAATTATTTTAAAGTAATTGCGTGACATATATCTTATTGAGTTCCGAGATATGAATAATGGCAGAAAAAGGCGATTTTTACATAAAAATACATTGGTTAGGAGAAACACACAAATGCGTTAATTTTTTAATTTTTTTCTTTAAAAAAAATTGTGTCACATATATAATTTTGAGATCCGAGATTTGAATAATGGCATAAAAAGGCGAGTTTCACTTAGAAATTCGTTGCCTAGGACAGACACATAAATGCGTTGAATTATTTTTTAAAAAAATAATTAATTTAATTTAATTAATTTCTTTATCTTAAGTTATTTTTAATTATTATGTAACAATGATACACTTTAATTTTTAGTATTTAGCATATATTTTAACACAATTTGTATTTTTTCACATTTTGTTCATGGAACAAAATCCACTGGACTCAAATAACAAGATATACATAATGTCATAAAACTATCCGAAAGGTTACTTGAATTAAATTTTCTATTTTTCTCATAAATTTTAATTTCAATTAAAAACTTTGACCAATGAGGATTCCGACCAATCCGATTGCATTTTTACATTAACAATCACTTTGTAAAGGTGCGCAAAACGAAAACAACAACTTACAATGCTATTTAAATAATTAAATTGTACCAAATTTTGTTAAATATATTGGACGCTGATTTGCTAAAAAGTTGAATTCTGCAGAAAAGCGTGAAGCTTTATTGTTACAGAAAGAAACCAACAACATCCCTTGGAGCCACATACAGAATCTACAAAACTAGCTATCAAGTCACTCTTTAAAAGTATAAAATACATGAAATTATAAAAAGAGACACATAAAACATTAAATAAGAATAACAGTGATGATGAGAAAAAAATACTATGTTTCAGAATGTATTGTTTTTGTTGAATGATTTTGTTTTCTCCCGATGTTATTTCTTGTTACAGTTGGTTATACTTCTCAATTACCATGTTTATTAAATTTCAGGATGACCAAGTAAAGCTTTAGGATTAAAAACATTGTTAAATTAGGAAAAAAGGGTTAAATATTTTTATTATTTTTTTCTTATTGTTTATTTTTCCTTAAATATTCCTTAAACACAGTTTTTTAAGCATATGACTTAATGATAAAGTTATTATTTTTTTTAATTTTGAAATTATGTTCAGTTTGGTTAAATCATGATATATAAAATATATATTGCAATGTTAACGTTATATTTCTAAGTTGTAATGGGTTTGGCGTAAACTTTTCAGTTTTTGCTTTTTTTTGTACATTGATTATCGATGTACAGTGTGCAAAAAAGTTACTACCAACCTGAGTAACTGTTGATCTAATCATCGGATCTTTACGTTCTAGGACTCAATCGAATTGGTTTGAAAGGGTGACCTCAAATATGCTAATTTATTAGTGCGGACGATATTTTAAGTTACGAAATCAGACACACAAAAAATCAAACAAATAAAATTATCAGACAAAAATAAATATAAATTGAAAGTTAATTAAAATTGAAATATTTTTGAATATACGTGTTTATTCAAAAATGAATGCATACTTTGAGTGCAAACTTTTTTCAATTCGCTTAAAAAGTTTTCGCAATTTGGCGAAATACGCAAAAAGTGTAATAAACATTATGGGGTTCAAACTTTGGATCGCTTTCCTGACAAAGCTAATGTTACCCTACTTCTTAAATTCCGGCTATTTCTTATATTTCGGGGGACAGAAATCCGAATCCAAACTAAGCGAGTAGACACCATGCCACAGAGAAAAAGATTTCAAAAATGAGACACCATATCATAGAGAATGCGATTTTAAACAACGAGACAACATATGGCAAGGAATGTAATTTTAAAGAAAGTAAAGATGTAATTTAAATCGTGGGTAATAGAATTAGAAACGCTTGACAACTATATAAAAAATTGTTTTTAAAGGTTTCAGTAAGATATGAAATTTCTCACTGTTGCTTCAGGATGTATTCTAGAAACTAGCACAAAGACGGCGAGCCTATGACACGGGTGCCACTTGGTGGCACGTGTATTTATGTGGCACGCAAGAGTTATTTTAAATTACTCTACTTACTAGATTTAAACAATCAGTTCAGTGGATTCAGAAACAAGTACGATTTTGAAATTGTTAACCATTATGAAATTTTCATAAAGGAGACTGGCCCATACTAGTTTGTAAGAAAAGCTGGTTTT
This sequence comes from Parasteatoda tepidariorum, assembly GCF_043381705.1. Classification (NCBI taxonomy): domain Eukaryota; kingdom Metazoa; phylum Arthropoda; class Arachnida; order Araneae; family Theridiidae; genus Parasteatoda; species Parasteatoda tepidariorum. The sequence continues at coordinate 76,935,328 of NC_092209.1, forward strand.
TAATTGGAAAGTACGTAAATGCGAGTTTAGAAAGAACAAAACTAAATGACAACATATGAAATTTTTCTCAATATATTGAATTTGCTCAAATGTTGTGAGTAGGTGTTTTCATTAATGAATTCCATGTAATCGATTGTAAGAAATTGCCTTGTTTTAATTAAAAAGCAAATTAATTACTAAACAGCGAGTATACTTACATGATTTAATTCTTAAGTTCAAGATCAAAGCAATGCTCTACAGTTTTTTTAAAGAAAGAAAAATTGACAAATTGTACACTGGACAACTAAACACAACAAACCGTAATTTAACTGGCACACTCATAAAAAAAGATTCACTATAAAAAAAGATTCACCTAGAGGTTTTATGAAAATAAATAAATGAGCATAAAAAAGACAATACAAAATTTTAAAACACTCTTTTTCTTAAACAACTTTGCAACATGTTCATAATAATGTGGATTTTGAATGGCAGTTTCCTGTTGCACTTTACGTTTTGACAAAATCCAGATATTGTATTTAAAATTCGGACTTTGATTTCAACCAGCCCATTTTTTTTTCCAGTTGATACCTTCAGTGCAGCGAGGTTGCTACCAAATTCAACTAGGATACAGGAAGATTACATCGAAAACTCAGAATCAAAATACACATTTGCAAACGTAGCCAAAATCATGGAAAACTTTGGAGCAGCTTTTTTGGCATTGGGCGCAGTCATTTGTGTAGCTGTAGGACTGGCCTGCATATTTTGTGCATGCTGCGTTGTATAAAATTATACTGTAAACTTAAGAGCCTGTTTTTCTTTAACAACTTAATTGTAACATACTCATGAGCAACTATTATGTGAAATACATTATGATGGAGAAAGCTATTTTATGTCATTTTTTGTACTTTTTATAATGTGTGTTTATATATGTTAAATAGGTATTAATTAAAGCTATTGGTTTTGTTAAGAATCTTTTTGTTCTTGTATTTTTTTATTCATTGGTATATTTTTTGAATATATTATGTGGTTTATGAATAGCCACAGTTAAAAATTATGAAGTGTAATAAACCATTACATTGAGTAAGTTTACAACAATTTTAGTATCCATTAAATTAGAAATATATTACTTGCACCTTTTTCAAATTGTTTAACTTTTGCAAAATATTGTTCTAATTTATTGTTTATTAAGATCACAATAAACTGCTGTATCCTATAAAAAAATAAAATTAAAAAAAAGGACATCGGGATGAAAATTTTTAACTTCCTTAAACATGTTTGAAATTTTGCATATTTACTGTAAAAGTGTATACTATTTAATATTTTAATAGAAAAGAATGCATTTTTTTTAATTGACCTGTTTATTTTATTACCAAGCTTATATCAACTTGCCTTCGTGTAGTCTGTTCGGGTGGAATTTTGTAATCGATTTTAAACTAACTTGCCCACTAGCTACAGACTTCAAATTTGGCACATAGTTCAGAATTGGATGACAAGGCATGAAAATGAAGAGAAAAGGGACATACAAAGTAAAATAAAATTAAAATTAAAGAAAAATTAATATTTTCGTGCTTGTCATTTGCTGTCGATTCGATTATTTCAAATTAGTGCCACATGTCAGTTGAAAAGTTTTGTGTACAGAGAGTGAAAAAATTGAGATTTTGGAAGTGAGTACAAAAAAAAAAAAATCAAAATAACATTTCTAAAAACCACGTTTTTGTAGTGGAGAATAATAATTAAAAAACAAAAATTTGAAAAACGAAAAACGTGGGGCGCATGAAATACATAACAGTACATATACACATACATATACACATTTTCTTACTCATACACATGCAGAATCACATACACATATACATCCACATACACATGCATATACATAAACATATTCCACATCCACATTCAGATACAATTACAGATATACATACACATATTCTCATGAGCACACATACTGTTACTGTTGTGTATTTCATGCTCCCCACGTTTTTCGTTTTTCAAATTTTTGTTTTTTAATTATTATTCTCCACTACAAAAACGTGGTTTTTAAAAATATTATTTTCATTTGATTTTTTTTAAATTTATAGAGTGATACTATATCTGTGTTAAGAGACTGTGCTAAAAATCTTTTGTTTCATGGTCTCGTATAGCTGAACAAGTAATTCTTCAAATATCTAAACTTGTATACATAATCTGAGAGCTATTATTGAGAGTTTTTGCCGGCAGAAAAGTTTTCACTAATCTTCGTTACAAAAGGTAAGCATTTTTAAATGAATTATTGTCTCATACGCAACGTTAAGTTACATTTACATCTCCGCATAAAAATCTCTTTGAGTGTAAGTTTTGATACTTTATACTCAGAAATAGTTTATTAAGATACTTTTAATTACAGAAACAAAAAAATATTAAATATTTCAGGAAAAATTTCTAGGAAACATTGTAGTAAATGACGTATGATTAAGAAAATAAATTAGAAGGTAAAAATTCTGTTAAAATGAAAACAAAAAAAAGTTTCTTTTCGTAATTATTTTTAAATATACAGGAATGATTTTGTTAATAACAAGTATACTAACTATTCCTTTTTTACCCATATTATTCTTTTTTACCATTCTTTTTCTTTAATACTATACTTTTGTTTATATTTTCGTTATTAAATTTAATAAAAAATTAAATTACATATTGCAAAAAATTTAGTTTATGAGAAAATTTAAAATTGCAATTGTTTTAAAATAATCTATATATTTTAATTAAGTAATAAAAATAATGAATATGCACTATTTCCTTTGTTTTGAAATATTTAATTTTTAAAAAAAAATAATTTATGAAATAATATATTTTTTAAAATTGAATAAAACATACTAAATAGTTATTCGCCTTTTTAAAACCGAAATTTAGAGATAAAACTCAAATTTCCAAGCTGGGATTTGAATCTCGGAAAACATAACCGTTGTGCCATGCATCCACGTGAAATAGTTTTGTTTAGTAACTAGTAAGTTTTGTTAGTTTAAAAAAAGGAAGCAGCGGCGAATTTTTATCATATCTAAGGTTTTCAACTATGTTCTTTAATTTAAGCTTAATTTCATTTCAATAGGAATTTTACAGATGCGTATTTTCCTTCTAAGCGGTATTATGAAGGTGTTCTAAAATTAACTCTAGATTTGCATTGACAGTATTACATTCTGATGAGGAATACTTATTGAAATTTCATACTCAAAAGTGATTGCAGCGATATTTATTATGAAAGTTGTGAGTTTTGTCTGTGTTTAGATTTTTAAATTAGAACTCAACCATATCCTGTACATGNCGTGTGCCCCCTTCGTCGCACGGAGAATATCAAGTCGATAGTCAATTTCACGCCAGGTAGCGGCAAGCATGTCGGCATCCACGGAGGCTACTGCGTTGTAATTCTGGCTTTTTGGTCATCAATGTTCGACACGATCCTTCTGTAAACATTGTGCTTTATAAATCCCCAAAGAACAAAGTCTAGCGGCGTTATATCAGGTGATCTGGGTGGCCAAGGAATTGGACCTCCTCGCCCAATCCATCTTCCTGTCTCATCAGTCATTGGTCTCATCAGTCCTATACTGAGACATGTTGGAAAACTTCGTATTTCCACAACTAGAAGAGCTTCAGCCACACGCCTTTTTGCAACAAGATGGTGCACCACCTCATTGGGGTATCATCTTTCGTAGTTCTTTGAATGACCATTTTCCAGGAAGATGGATTGGACGAGGAGGCCCAATTCCTTGGCCACCCAGATCACCTGATATAACGCCGCTAGACTTTTTTCTTTGGGGATTTATAAAGCACAATATTTACAGGAAGATCGTGTCGAACATTGATAACCTAAAAGCCAGAATTACAGCCGCAATAGCCTCCGTGGATGCCGACATGCTTGCCGCTACCTGGCGTGAAATTGACTATCGACTTGATATTCTCCATGCGACGAAGGGGGCACACGTCGAAGTTCATTGACAAGGGTCATGAAACTTTTTGTGTCTATCTAACCATTTATGTTATTAATTTTAATCCATCTTTATTATTTTATGAGTTATTGAACATCAAAATGGGTCCGGGACTTTATAAACACACTGTATTATATGGTTTATGAACAGCCGCAGTTCAAAATTATGAAGCGTAATGAATCATTATATTGAGCAAGTTTACAACAATTTTACTCTTCTTTTTTTAACACTATACTTTTGTTTATATTTTCGTTATTAAATTTAATAAAAAATTAAATTGCATATTACAAAAAATTTAGTTTAAAAGAAAATTTAAAATTGTAATTTTTTTGAAAATAATCTATATATTTTAATTACTTAATAAAAGTAATGAATATACATTATTTCCTTTGTTTTGAAAGATTTAATTTAAAAAAAAATTAATTTATGAAATAATATATTTTTTAAAATTGAATAAAACATACTAAATAGTTATTCGCCTTTTTAAAACCGAAATTTAGAGATAAAACTCAAATTTCCAAGCTGGGATTTGAATCTCGGAAAACATAACCGTTGTGCCATGCATCCACGTGAAATAGTTTTGTTTAGTAACTAGTAAGTTTTGTTAGTTTAAAAAAAGGAAGCAGCGGCGAATTTTTATCATATCTAAGGTTTTCAACTATGTTCTTTAATTTAAGCTTAATTTCATTTCAATAGGAATTTTACAGATGCGTATTTTCCTTCTAAGCGGTATTATGAAGGTGTTCTAAAATTAACTCTAGATTTGCATTGACAGTATTACATTCTGATGAGGAATACTTATTGAAATTTCATACTCAAAAGTGATTGCAGCGATATTTATTATGAAAGTTGTGAGTTTTGTCTGTGTTTAGATTTTTAAATTAGAACTCAACCATATCCTGTACATGTATGACTGTTAGCAGTATGCTCTTGAAAAATTATATTTTAAATATACGAATTTTTTTAAAATGTGATTTCTCCAATTCTATTCTATCGATTTCGTTCAAATTTTGCATTTTGTCAATTAAAATTACTTTCTTTAAATGGATGTCGAAATTTGTATACTTTGCATTTCAAGGTTTTATCGACTATTAATAAAGAAAATAATAATAATTAACTTTTTAAATTTTTTTTCTTTGCATGGAAATATCTGTGGATAAAGGAATTATAGTAAAATTACGGTTCCTAAATTTTCAACGGCTCTCGTGACCATATTATTGGGACTAGCCCTCATATTTTGAGAGTCAAAAATTCGATTTCGTTGAAAAAAGGTTATGTTTTTTGAGAGAAAGCATGCTCAGTACGTAACTTCGTCTGCAAAAACTTATTAACATTTTTAAGGTTTGGCCTTCGAATCATTAAGTCTTAATACGTGAAAATATGATCATAAGTTATTCAGTGTGCTCACTTTTTTATTGTGCGTATTTGTTACATTTGTATGCGTCTGCTAAGTTTCTATTTTTCCTGAAATATAAAATTGGTTGTTACAATACAGGATATTCAAAAATTCACTTAATAAAACACTGTTTTTAATTATTTGGATTAAAATTTGGTTCAAAAAGTATGCAGTATTAAGCTAGCTATGCATGGAGAAGCATCTCGGGAAAATGACCTCCACAGTTTTGCTAACCCATACCCACCCTCCAGACGATATTTTCAATGGCTATTTTGTTTAAATGTATGGCTGTATTTCATTTAAGCAGAGCTCAACTTACCCCTTTATGGCATGAGCGGTTAGAAATTGTTGGGATAAATCATAGGCTTTAAAAGCGAAGAAGTCTCCCCACTATTATCAAACAGCCAGGGAGTGAACAATGCTCAACATTAAAAACACGTTATTCTTTCATGTACCGGTTAGGGTCGTGGTGGCTCAGGGGATAGAGCGCTTGCCTCTCAATGAGGTGAACCGAATGCAAATCGCAGCGATGACTGGGTGATACGAATTCCGCACCCGGATAGAACCGACCACAGTACTGGCGTATTATAGCCTCAGTGGTAGGAGTTAGAGTCCCCTTGGAGTCTGGTTAACCCTGGGAGGTTATAGTGGTTTTCCTCTTCATGTAACTCAAATGTGGGTTAGTTCCATCAAAAAATCCTCCACAAAGGCGAATTTGTTCCAGTGCTTGTTGTGGCAGTTCCGTTGTCTTATGGATTGGTTTCAAAACTACAAGGCTAAGGAGTTGAACATTGGTAGCCGTAAAGTCAAAATTTGGGGCGGAAATTTGAACAAATTGTGCAAAATGTAAATTGAATCCATTTTTGGTACACTCTATATTTTGCTTGATCTGTCATATCAAGATCTGTCAAGAACTGTCTTAAATTATACATTTTTAGGTTATGGCACTTTCCTTTTATTAAAAATTACGAATACATAAGTATTTATTATTATTTTAATCATAATTAAAACTACACTTCTGCTGAGTTTAATGGTTTATACACTTAATACTGCTTTCTATCTACACTTGATACGAAAATACAGGCAACAACACTGTCTTTTGTACTTTAGTGGTTAATTGTTTAAGTCTGAATAAAAGAAAAGTTTCACTGAGTAGGTTTCTAATCCATAACTTCAGCCTGAAAAGAAAAGGAATACATCATTAAGAGAATCATGTAAATGAACAGAATGATTTTATACAGTGTTACGTAGAGTGTAATGACTACCCTACCTTAAAGTACATTTTCAAAATCCTTGACGAAAACAAAGTTTTTAGAATTGACATGTCGAGGTCACCAATTGATATTCAAGGGAGATAAGAAATAAAAACGCAATCGAAATATGACGAATCATTATCGAGATCAATCAAACTGAAGGTAAGATAAAAGGCTCGAAATCTGTTTATTCGTTGGTAAAAACTTGAAGGTGAAATTAAAAAAACAAAAATATTTCAGACACCTTTCCTACAAGTAAACTGGTATTCAGAAATATTTTGTCGCCTGTTCGTCAGGTTTCGAGTACGTTTTAATCAAATAGCTAACTTATGACCTCTAATGTGTAAGATCCAATGATTTAATTTTTTACAATAATTCTAAAAATATATATTGACACCGTGTAGGTGTTAATCAAATTAAATTTCTCTTCTGGCCGAGCTCGTTGTTATGTTAATCTGATATTGACTTAAAAAACGTATTATTACAAAAATATAGTGAAATTTAAATTACTTAATCCAGGCATTCGAAAAGAAATAACTTTATCAAAGAAACTGGTGTTGAAAACTAAAAAAAGAATAAAAATACTAGATTAAATGCATGCAATAAATTTAATAACGATATTGTATTTAATAATATTGATTTGGAATTAGGCACATTTTGGTATCGAAATTAGACACAATTTAATATTTAAATTAGGCACACTTCCGTATCGGAGTTAGGCACATTTTGGTATCGAAATTAGACACAATTTAACATTGAAATTAGGCACACTTCCGTATCGGAATTAGATACATTGAGGTACAATTCGATATTGAAATTAAGCATAATTTGGTATTGAAATTAGGCACAATTTGGTTTCGGAATTAGGTACGATTTAGTATCGGAATCAGGCACATTTCTGCATAAGAACAAGGCGCATTTTGGTATCGAAATTAGACACAATTTAACATTGAAATTAGGCACACTTCCGTATCGGAATTAGACACATTGAGGTACAATTCGATATTGAAATTAAGCATAATTTGTATTGAAATTAGGCACAATTTGGTTTCGGAATTAGGCACATTTTTGCATAAGAATTAGGCACATTTTGGTATCGAAATTAGACACAATCTAATATTGAACTTAGGCACACTTCCGTATCGGAATTAGACACATTTAGGTACAATTCGATATTGAAATTAAGCACAATTTGGTATTGAAATTAGGCACAATTTGGTTTCGGAATTAGGTACAATTTGGTGTCGGAATTAGGCACATTTCGGTATTGGAACTAAGCACGATTTGGTATTGGAGTCAGAAACATTTAGGTATCGGAATTAAGCACATTTCGATATCGGAATCAGGCGCATTTCGGTGCCTAATTCCAAATTGTTTGAGTAATAACTGCGATGACCATACTTTTGATCCCTAAAGTTTTTTTACGTAATGTGGAGTTGAAATTTCTAAACGGTAACAGGAAAATAAAATCGAAAATTACTATTTTTTTTATAGATATATGCTTATTAAATCGGCTTTAATTTGTTTAGTCATAAGCTGTAATAATTTTTCAGCACACTTATTTATCAAAAAATTATACCTCGAGAAACACAAAAGCAAGTTAAACAAAAATTTCGAGGCAAAATTTCGTAAGTCAAAATAATAATAGTGAAACAAAATAATAATAATGCTGAGAAGATAATTTTTTAGTTCTAAATTAAGAAATGTCTTTCCTGTTACAGCGATTAAATAAAAAAATATTAAATGGGGAATTTATCAAAGAATTTAATAAAGAAAACGAGAAAAAATAAAAGAAGTTGCGAAATACTTTCATTCCTTGTTATTCTCCATTTCTTCAGAAATTATACTTCTGTAATTGGTTTCCATAGTAACGCGAAATAAAGGGAATTATGTGGGATCAAGAGACAATATTTTGATAACTGAGGAATGTAATGCACTTCCTCGTGAGCAGTATGAAAACGCACTTTTTCTTAAAAACTATAATCATCCAACAGTGAAAAATACTTCGCAACTTTGGTTTCTTTTGAAGTGCTAGTTACTGAATTCTTTAACACCTCTTTTATTTCATCTCAGCTAAGAGGGCGAACATTTTTTTGATTTACATTATTTCGTGGTAATATTCTTTTCGTAGTAATATTATTTTCGAAGTAATATTATTTTGATTTTAGTAATTTCTATATTTTCTTTAAGAAATGATTACTATTTCACATAAGATTTAACATTTTTGCTCCATTTTTTAGGGATTCTCGAGGCTCTGTTTTTAATAAATAAGTGCAAAAAGAAATAAAATTCAATAACTTATGACCATGAACGATAATGTTTTGAGAGGACGCCATATCAAGGGAGAAACTTTTCAACGCAAATTCTGTTTCACGTCCATGAGTAATTTATAATTTACAGTATGAAAAAAAGTGAGTTAAGGCGAATCTAGAGCAAGCCATGAAATTCCAATTGCAGAACTGCTTTTTTTAAAATAATAAAATACAAACAAATTATTGAAACAGAATTTATGCATTGTGTAATCCTAAGTCATAATTTATTTTGAGATTTTGAAAATTTATTTTCGGTATTTGAAACTTTATGGCTAATTCTAGGTTTGCATATCACCTTTTATGTACCTTAAATTACTTGTGGAGGAGAAAAAGAATTTGCAATGAAAGATTTCTCTTATGGTTTCGCCCTTTTAAGGACGATAGCCATTAAAATGCTTTAATGATATGCTGTATAGAAATAACAATATACTTAAAACTTGGGGCCGGGATAGCCTGGTTGGTAGGGCACTGGGTCCATGTCCAAGAGGTAGTGGGTTCGATCCCCGCCAGCCGAAGACTACCCGTGTAGTAAAACATGACTGATGCATGTTAAATCTGGCGGATCACAAAGTCCTCCATGTTCCGATAACAAATCATACCTCTGGGGTACTGCTCCAGGAGTTTCCTTGTCTTCTAGATTGGTTCAAAATTACAAGGCTACGGAGTTGAACATTCGTAGTTGTAATCCCAAAATTGGGTCGGCTGTTTAACGAATGTCATAAAATAAAATAAAATGCACTTATAACTTGTAAAATTAATATATACTGGAAGCTACATATTTCAAACGCATCTCATTCATATGCTAAACACGCCAACGTCGTTGCCTTTATCAATGCTTTTAAATTAGCTTATTTCCAAGCGAAGGGGATTTCTTATCCAGACACCATTTTGTTATAGTTAATTAAAACAAAATAAATCGAACATTGCTAATAACCTACATATTAAGAATTTGTACTGTACTCTGTTGCAAGTTAAGGAAAAAACATTATCCATATGGAGAGAGCCTTTTTGCATCTAAGTGCACGCTAAATGGATGCCAAGCTCCCAGTGTTAACGATTATCAACGTCGCCAACTCTCGAAATAAAACGACGTTGCACAGCCTTCTTTTTTTTTTGCTTTCATAAATCGTGTGAAATGAGGAAAACAAAACTTATTGAATAATCAATTAACAAGTAATTATAATTAATACAATAAAAAATAAAAATCGTCACAAATATACGTCTTTCTGGTTCGCATTTAAAGAAATTGATGAAAGAATAATAAATATTGTTCCTTGCAGACGATTTTCTTTTACAGCGAAACAAAAGTAAAAATTCTTTATGTCGCATTTGATTTGTGTGTGTGTGTGTGTTTTTTCCATGATTGTTTTATCAATCGCCACAGATCGTTGTGTCATCGACATGTAGGGTGAGTAGCCATGATTTACTTAATAGTTAGTACAGATAATATTCACACTTACAAGAATNGCCAACTCTCGAAATAAAACGACGTTGCACAGCCTTCTTTTTTCTTGCTTTCATAAATCGTGTGAAATGAGGAAAACAAAACTTATTGAATAATCAATTAATAAATAATAATAATTAATACAATAAAAAATAAAAATCGTCACAAATATAGTTCTTTCTGGTTCGCATTTAAATAAATTGATGAAAGAATAATAAATATTGTTCTTTGCAGACGATTTTCTTTTGCAGCGAAACAAAAGTAAAAATTCTTTATGTCGCATTTGATTTGTGTGTGTGTGTGTTTTTTTTCCCATGATTGTTTTATCAATCGCCACAGATCGTTGTGTCATCGACATGTAGGGTGAGTAGCCATGATTTACTTAATAGTTAGTACAGATAATATTCACACTTACAAGAATGCTATTTCCTTATATTTTTTACATGCATCTCTCCTTATCATTATATTAATTGTTTTTGTTTATTGACTTATTTCTAAACTTTTGACCCAATGGACCTATTGGGTTATTCGGTGTTCAACAATGCTGGACCACCATTCGGCCTATTTTAACGCTATTTAATGTATAATATTTAACCTTACTCTATTCATTTAAATATTAATTTGTTTTAATTCCTTATGCATTCTTGTGGGTTTGACTTGCCACATACACAATTTTTATGGTTTTTCTTAGATCTCATGTACTGAAATTGTGAATCAATTGTCTCTCTTGTACGAGTATTAGGCATTAATTTTCATTAGTTATTTAAGATTAACCTTATTTTTAATCTTAACATTTATTAATTGTTTCAATTTCATAACTTGATTATTTCAATGTTTAATTCCTTTAAACTTTAACTAACTTACAATACTTAAACTTTAAGAACCGCAATCTGGGAAATATGGTTCCAATAGTTTGGTTGGAAAAGCGGTTCAAAGTTTGGACTCCTTCATGTAAATTTTACTTTTTTGGATATTTCGCCATATCTCGAGAACTTTTTAAGCCAATGGAAACTTTTTTAAACACCGTAATAAAATTCGTTTATTCAGAGATAGTTCCAAGAAAAAATATTTCGTAATAAATATTTATTATTTTTTCTTATTTTATTTAATAATAGTCGAAGAAATTTTAGATTGTGAGGTATATATTTTATTTCAGCGGTTATTTATGAATTGCAGCAGATATTTAATGAATTGCATATTTATGAAATGCATGTTTTGCATTAAGAAAATGATCGCAATACAAGAGAATTCGAATTTAATAGGATTACAATATTAGATTTTCTTTTCAGCATGTGGCAAAAGTAAGGACAATGAAAATGCATCAAAAGTAGTTGGCTAGAAAAAAAACTCCAAACATTTGTCGCAGATTTAAAATCAATTTCAAAACTAGTAAATGTTAAAGTGTTTTGAAGAATCTGCATATAAATAAAAAACGTGTAACATACATTCAGATGCACCATTTTCATTCCTTTCTTATCATAATTTCTTTATACTTTTGCATCATAAGAATAAATATGTTACTCTTTTTTGTAGATTTTTGTGACGTTTTTGTTCGTCAATTATTCGTTGTTATTCCCCAGTTTGTTCACCCATTATTTGTTGGTATTTGCTATTAAATATTTTGAGAACAAACTCATGAGTTTTATTGGTAAAATTTTTTTTTCGTTTCTTTAAAAGTAAGTAAAAAAAACTTTACTTTTTCATTAACTTTAATCCCTTCGAACTTTTTTGCTTCTGTTTAACAAACTACTATACTAACAAAAATAGTTGCTGAATAAGGTTAAAACCGCAATATTAAGTATTGACTGTCCATTAATTAAAGGGTCATTTTTGGTAGCTTTAAACTGATCATTTAGCAATTCTTTATGAATACTTAAGGAATAATAACATATCAATTCTTTTCCATTTCGCTGGCTAAAGTATATTCAGGTATTTTGTTTATTTTATATTAAATTTTAAAAATGGCGGTAATATTTCCTTATTGTGATATGTGCTACAAATTGATTTTAAATTTGCAATTCTTTTTACAAAAAGTGTAGAGAAGCTTCCCCAGGGTTGGCTAATTTCAGACATTTTGCTTAATTTATATTAATTATTAAAAATGGTGGCGATACTTACGTATTTTGATGTGTCGTAAATTTGTAATTTTATTCAAAAAGTGTAGAGAAGTTTACCCAGGGTAGGCTACTAGTTATATCATTGAAATTGGTCTCTTTTTAATATTTGCTTAAGATTTTCGCATACTTCTACACGTCAGTTTTTAAGACTTGACAATTATTTGCAGCAGATCACGATACGGAAATCTTTCCAAAGTGGTTGTCACTTAAAATGATAATAATAATAACAGTTGAAATTACTTGCGCTTGGTTATTTTGCTTTGACAACTCTTTCGCCTGGATGAGCGAAATGCAAAAGTACCAAATTAACTACTCATTTGAAAACTTAAAACAGAGAATAGAAACAGAGTCAGATTTTTATTTTTGTTTTTTTTTTTATTTTTTTCAATTTATATATTGATTTTTTTTTACAATAGTATGGTTAATGATAATTTTTTTTTAATAAATTGAAATAATCTTTAGGAGCTTTGAAATAAATCTTCTAATCACATGAATGTCATTTTTTTTTTTTTTTTTTTTTTTTCTTTTTCTTTTTTTAGACATTCAAAGATATTCTGTAGCTATGCAATCTTTAGAATCTAAAGAAGATAGTCAATAGAGATAATCAGTTTTTTTCAATGCATTATTTTATGAAATCAGAGGCAATTCATCTATTTATTTAAACGTTATTACACAACAACAAATAGATCTTTATTTATATTACATGTCTCTCTGACCAGTTTTACAACAGTTAAAAAGGAGAGCAGTTTTAAGAATATATTTTCGTTCATTAATTTTTCATTAAATTCTGTAATTAAAAGTTGATACGTTCCTCCAAATCCTTGCCTAGCAATTTGTTTTGCACTCTCAAATGCTAAATCAAGTGGTCCGAATTCAGTAACTTTTTACTAAATTAAATATGGATTGACTAAGTACAGTATGATTGCAAATTAAAAATAAAACAGATAGTTTTAAATAATTGAAATTTTTTTTAGTCTGCTCCTTTCATTAATTTTGAAGACCATAATTAATTGCATATTAAATATCCTTTAATAGAACTTGAATTTTCCAAACTGGTTAAAACATGAGTCAACGCCATGAATTTCAAAATTATTCATATTCTAGATCCATGTGCATATTTATATTCTGGTACTGTTAATGGTTGCTGACAGAGCCGTGGGGGCATAGGGGATAGAGCTCTTGCCTCCCAATAAGGTAAACCGGGTTTATCTCCCAGCGATGGCTAGTTGATACGAATTCCTCATCCAGATCGCACCGACAATAAAGTTGGCGTTAAATATCCTCAGTGGTAGACGGATCATAGGTTTAGAGTCCCCTTGCCGTCAGACTAACCGTGGGATGTTTCCATGGTTTTCCACAAAATGCAACGCAAATGCTGGTAAGTTCCATCAAAAAGTCCTCCACTAAAGCAAATTTCTAGCAATATTTAATCCAGGAGTTTCCTTGCTTCCAAGATTCGGTTCAAGAAACAAGGCTTCAGAGTTGAATATTTGTAGTTGTAAAACCTAAATTGGGTCGGTTTTTCAACGGCGGTTATAAAATAAATTAAAATGGTTGTTGGGTATTCCAACTAAATTAAGTGTGGGGAAATCAGGTGTCCAAAGAACATCACCTGAGAGGATAAGCAATAATAAACTAGCAGTTACTTTGCAATTTTTTACGGATAAGATGAAATTCCATCATTAAATATATTCATTTTTTGATTTTATAATGCCATCCAGGCATAGGAGGTTTAAAACAAAAATGTATGACAATTAAGCACAACACACCATTCAAATCAAAGAAAATACAATATTTACCATTTCGTGCTTTCTTCCAGTTTTGCAAGAGTAGCAATTATCAAAAGATCAAGTAAGAAATCGGTCGTTTAGAACTTGACCGCTACTTAATCTTGATCTTATTATTTATAGTCCAGTTCCAATCCATTAATCAAGTCCAGTTCCAGTCCATTTATCAAATCCAGTTAAGCATTGAAGCATGATGTGCCACAACACACACTTCCAATTAAGGAAAGCCAGATGTTTGACCACTCATATTTTCCTCTAGTTTTTTAAGAGTTGTAATGGTGTCATCTATCAATAAATCCAAGATGGAATCGACTATTTGCGATTTAACCACTACTTCCTCCTGATCATAATTGATCCAATCTGGCTCTTCCTGTTTGATGTCATCGATTAAAATGAGATCCACAAGATCTCTATCTATGCAGCCCAATTTCATAATGGACCATGGAGGTCTCTTACTTTCCCATGCATTTGTTTTCTGTTTTGGTATGAGCCCTAAAGCTTTTTCCACTTCTTTCTGAAGCACGGGCAATAATTTATCTTTCTCGCATGGGAAAGTTGGCTTTGGAGCTAACCTTTTTGGCTTCAGCCATGGTTGAGGCACTTCTTGTGTCTCTCTAAAGAGATATTAAATAATTGTCACTAAATAATTTTAACTACACGACACGGTTCAAATCTATAGGTAAAATAAAACATTTTAATATGTTACTATGAATGTAAGGGAGTGTTGCATTGGTGATCGTCTCCAAGTGCGAAAAGTTTTCTTAATGTTTCAGTATATCTGCTTTCTTCCAAATTTATCTTTCAGGATAAGCTTTGAAAATATGTATGAATCAAGTATAACAATGCTTTTTATCGTTACCGTGCATTGAATTTTCATTTTAAACCAACTAATTTGAACCAGTGTGATCAAAAAGTTATATATCCAAAACTTAAGTAGAGCAGTAGAACACATAAATATTTTTTTAATACTACAGACTTAATTTTTATGTCTTCGTTATCCATTTAACTTCCCATTTTTTTAAATGAAAAATAATGATTTATGAGATAATTAATTAAAGTTCTTTTTCGAAAATAATTTAATTTTTTTTGGAATTTTTCCTGGCTCTGCACTTTTTGTCTTTATAACTATACATTTTCAAGTATTAGAAATAAGAAAGGTGACCGAGCGAAAGAAATGCATTGAATAATGGTTGTTTGATAAATGTTTTATTATTTATTCTAAATGTGCTCTTGTGGAGCAAATGTCAGCTCTATGATGTAAAGATCTACAGTAGCCATGTCCATAAAGTTAGTTGCAAGATTTGGGCAATTTTAGCTGTAATATTTTCACACCGAATTGTTCCTTAGTAGTTCTTCCAGACAAGTAATATAAAGGTTTACAGTATTTCTACTAGATAAGATCTCAATGCAGAGAAACATTTTATTTTCTAGAAGAAAATTGTAGCATTTTGCATAATTTTCCAAAAAGATTTGAAAGTGAAACGTAATATTTTATTGATCCCAGCCTTTCTACTCTAAGTTAAGAAATGTTACAGAAATATTTTACTCACTGATAAAAATCCACCAAAAGTTCTTTCGAGACATCAAAAATCAAGTCCAAATATGCTATTTGGCAAGGGTTTGTAAGCCCCAACTTGTCTATCACAACATCAAATTTAGGATCATTGATGTCCACTAACATGCTTCCTTTCTTTTTACCAACAATAAACACATCAGCTAGATGTTCCATGATAAAGCCAATATTTTCAGTGACCTGAGCAATGGGATCATTCGGATCTCTTGAAATGCAAATCACCTTCTCAGATGAAGATTGCTCATTTTCAGTCACAATTGAAATTCTCTGTGGCCCATCAAAGACACCAAGCATGTCAAGCAATTCTACATCCGTCAATGTTTCTCCTGAAAGAGCAAAACTTTCCATAGATGCTTGCTCAGTTTTATCTGTCAACATCAATTTTAAGTTGACATGAAGCATATCAAGTAGCTCCTCATCCGTCAACACTTCTCCCAAGCTGACAAATTTATCCACCATTGACGGTGCTTTCTCATCGACCCACATTGGTCCCACATTGACACCTAGCATGTCAAAGAGTTCTTCATCAGGAAGAACTTCCAAGTCATCACAGTTTTCAAATGCATCAGCTTTAGTTCTTTCATTTGAACCTAACTCAACACTGATGCCTTTTTTGAAAATAAAAAGAAATGAAAAAAAAAAACTTTTAACAAGTGCCAAACATGGAAATCTTACTAATAATCATTATTTCTTAAAATGGGTCTTTCTTGAAAGGTAGAAATATCTACGTGTCAGTCATTTGAATTTAAAATATTAATCTTAGTTTTATTTATAACATTAATTTAATTCGTAATCTAAATTTTATTTCAAAAGTAATTTACGAACAAATATATATTCCCACAGAGAGACTTAAATAATATGTCGCTGCAATTATTCGCCTATCTTTTTTTTAAATTGAATTTTCAAAATTAAATGTCCAATATCAATAGAAAATAAATTTGGGTATTGTATTCTTTCCCCTCCTATCAGGAGGAATAATTGATATATAGCATCACGGTTTTTTTAACCAATCAATTTAGTAAGATATAACTAGTGAATTATCTTTTTATATGAATTAAACTAAAGCATTCTTCTACAGTTACTATTAAAAATGTACGGAAAATATACAATCAATGATTTGGGTTTATTAGTCAGTGGTTTCTGAGGTTTTTTACTTGATATTTGGCCCTGAAAAATAATTTATGAACCCTGATTTTATTCTTGAAAGCTAATCTCGGTAATCATGATATGCCGACAGGATGTTCACCTCACCGCACTGTTCATAAACCACCCGGGGCTAACCGCGATGAAGTTCTTTAGCGGCAAGACGATGTCCATTCTTTTTTAAAGCAATAGATAATGATGCAGACGTAGTTTTAGTTACACTGTTGTCTTGTCCTTCTTATTCACATGACTTGTAAACTATAGAATTTCATTTGTAATGTCGCTTTAATCACTTTCTATCTGGCTAAAGGTTAATTCGGAATACAGAATTTCGAAGAACAGTTAGCGAGATTTTCTATGACTTTCTCAAGATTTTTTTTGGCCCGATCTTTGCTTTGCCAGACAAGGGAAACTATATATATATCTATCATTATATCATTAAAACATTATATCAATCATATATATGTATGATTGATATCATTCCATGCTTCCAATATCAAAAATAAATTATGCTACGATTTATTCAGCCAATTATTGTGTAAGTTGCTTACGTACTGAAATTTTACTCGGGACTCTTAAATTACTAACAGGCATATAAAGAAAGATAGTGAATTACCATCTTTGTATGAAAACTCTTCACGCGAATCAATTGATTCCTCACAACTCACAGTTTCAGCAATTCTATTTGACTGAAAGATAAATGAAATAAAGTTGATATTTTGCATTAATTTCGTAGAACTTTATACGAGAATAAAACAATAAGAATTCTCATAAATGAAATCTGAAATATCCAAATCGAAAAGAATAATTTTTTATCTGGATTACATTAGCATGAAAATGATCAAAAAATTTATAATAATTTAAAAATTCGTTTGTATTTGAATCTTAGTAGAGTAAAGAATTGCAATTTGTTACCTTTTTATAATTTTGGGCCTTATTTTTATTTTCTTTTTATGTTTTTGCAGATAGCAGGGAAAAATTACTTAAAAGTGAGAGAGATTCATTTCAAATATTTCATCTTTCAATTACACCAATTGTATGAAAAGATATCCATGCATATTAAAAGAAGTAAGATGTAATTTACATTAAGTATTAAGTATAATTATAAATATGTAAACAGAATTAATACATAAAGGTCAAAAGTATTTTTCAAAAATTTCTGAGCTAAAAAATTGTCCTTAAGAATTATTGCTTTCAAAATTTCAAATACCCTAAAAGATATTATATCTCATAAAACTCTATTACTTTGACATACTTTATTGAAATAAATATAAGTACAAGTATTAAAAAAATCTTTACATTACAAAAACAGGCTTAACATATCGAGAGTCATAAAGTGATTATAAAAAAGACTAGAGCCATCCGACTCAACTTTATAAGTGCCAGTATCAAACCACTCTCTGTTTAAATAACAAAATTTTGATCAAAGCTAACCACAGATATTTGGCAGTATATCACTTTTAATTTATGGCGAATCTAATAACTGACTGAGATGCTAGATTAGCCAGAACACTAATAATGTTGCTATTTGTATGAGGAATGTTACCATTTACCTGAAACTCCAAATCATCATCTCCACCATCATCAACATCACCATCGCCGCCGCAGCAGCACAAATTAGCGAAAAATCGCTTAATTCGCTGAAAGTATTCCATAATGGAATCAAAATCGCTTTTAAATAACTCTTGAACAAAATTCAAGTTATCGCACCAAATACAAGCTTTGGAATGACAAAACTATATTTCAACAATGTGGTTGTTAACGTTTTAAACAATGGTTTTATTTAGTCGTACTGTCTTAACAATTGAAAATAATCTTTCTGCATTTAATGCATTGTTAAGGAGTTTTATAAAAAAAGTCATTGTTAATATTATACCATTGTTTCAGCATGATTAAAACGGGATGCACAGCCTTCCAGGGGGAAGTAGCAGTGTGTCAATTTTATCTTAGTCTGACCACTAAAAGGTCGCAAATCATTTTTCTCAATTAACTTGGTAATAAATAAAACAATAATACACTTTTAAATTTTTATAATTCATTAAAAAAACTTACCGTCTAACAAGGGTGCATAAATCGCCATTTTTTACCCCAAAATTATACAAAAATCGAAGAATCGACTTATTCATCGATAATCAAAGTCGGGCACTCGTTTNTGCATAAATCGCCATTTTTTACCCCAAAATTATACAAAAATCGAAGGATCGACTTATACAACGATAATCGAAGTCGGGCACTCGTTTATCGAGAAATATTAATACATTATAAACAATGAGATAAATATGAATAACTTTTTATCAATTTCCACAACTTAGACTTTTTTAGAACTATTTTTAATATAATGAATGCTATAATCTTTGATTTTTCTTTTACCATATTTGTTTACCTGTGAAATTTTTTTTTTAAAAAGAAACATTAACTACATTTTGATAAAAAAATTACCCAGAAAAGTAAAGATTCAAGAGTATTTTAAAATATGCAACACAATGATACATTTTAAAACATAAAAGAAAGTAAACCAAAATCTTAAATATTCCAGAATATCATATATGTTGGATTCAATAAGGTTAAAAGTTTCGTCATCCGGATCCGCGTCTGTAATGGATTCTACTTCATTATTTATCTGCTGAATCCCACAATAAATCAACTTCACCAAGGAATTTGATATTTCAAACTTCTTAAACGGTATTACAATAACATTCGATCTTATTTTTTCCCCAAGGCCTAGTATCCTCTCTGCTCCACAGTAAAATGTAGGTTGGTCGTTTTTAGGGGTTACCTTCATTGACATCGAAATGTTATCAAAAGAACAAGATTTTTCATTTTTGTCAGTGCAATTTTCTTGGTGTGGAAAGACCACTTGTGTTGGCGTCATGAAAATTATATCGATCAATAAAATTCATCATTAATGAAAATGATCTGAGCTGATATAATTATGCGTAAAATCAAATTTACCAATTATGAAAGATGAGCTGCCATTGCTCAGGGATCAAAGCGTTCGTCTTTCAATGATGTGAGCCGGGTTTGAGTTCCAGCTATGCCTTGTCGATATGAATTCCGCATCCGGCTTGCACCTACCGTAGTGCAGACGTGAAATATCCTCAGAGGTAGACGGATGATGGGTTAGAGGCCCTTGCCGTTAGACTGAATGTGGGAGGTTATCGTGGTTTTCCTCTTCATGTAACGCGAGTTAGTTCAATCAAAACGTACTCTACGAAGTCAAATTTCTCACATTTCTTGATCCAAGAGTTCCGCTGTCTTCTGGATTGGGTTCAAAATTACAAAGCAATCGAGTTGAACTTTAGAAGTCATGAACCCTAAAATTGTCTCGGCTGGTCAACGACGGTTATAAAGTAAAATTTAAAAAAAATATGAAAGATACAACTATTTTAAATAAATATACAATTATGTTCTTGTTTTATATTTGTATTTAAATTTATATCATAAACATTTGTTAGCTTTAAAAGATGCGAAGAAGTTTGTTAGGTTGTGATGCTTAGTTTTTTCTCTAAAAACTTTTATTATTTGCATCGTCTTTAGCGCACTCTGTCTACAGCATGAGGCTGTAGATCTTTTTCAGAGATCTTTAAAAAAAGAGATCTATAATTAAAAGCCTCACACAAATACTTTAATACAGTTTAATTGACTTATTTGTTTCGTTAATACATTTTTCAATAATTTTTCATGTTTCCTTTTTTGATCTTTTCGCATTTAATGCAGATGTTCGCCCGGTCGGTCGAAGACTATTTGATGGTGACTCCTAAAGGTTTTCTTCAACACAAAGTCTATGAGATTCTCAAAAGTGGTGTCAAAAATAGAGAAGGTCGCTACTTAAAGATGGTCTTATATAGAGATTACACTATAATGATATTATAAATATATTGAAATTTATGGAATAAACAAAAAGAAATATTTAGTTTAAAAACATGAATGCAAATAGGAAACTTTAAATAAAGTTTAAGAGATTTAAAGTGATTTAAATTTCAACAAAATCCATATAGCGCAAAATTAGGTTCACCATTTAGCAGGGAATACTTTTTAGTTAGAACTCATTTTTTAATGCAAAGTTTGTCAGTTTAAGAATTTTTCCTTCTAAAATGATTTTCCCAATTATACTACAATTCATTTTTATTTGAAAAAGCGTTTAAAAACTAAACGTTGAAATAATATATAGGTTTTGTATAGATTTAATATGAGAAAGTTAAAAGAGCTCAGCCGAGTTGTAAAAGGTGCTTACGTTATTTTTAAACAGACATTTACACAAAATAATAATCTATTTTAATTTGCAAAGACTAAACATTGCTTAAACTTTCCATCTTTAAAGTTATAACTAAAAAATGTAATTTAGAGACTTTTCTTTTAAAGAAAATGCATGATTAAACCATAAGAACAATTTTAATTTTTGAAGATTTTCAGATTTCGTATGTCATAATGACGATAAGTTGAACCAAATCAATAAAGAAAAAAACTTAGTCCTTAAAAAATTATTTGCAGTTTTTTTAAATGTGTATTTGTTTTTGGATAAAAGTAAAGCGATGCATATTTTAAGTATGAATTTTTCTGTCAAGTATGGGTATTTTCAGAAAATAGAATTTCAGATTTTAATGTGAAACGCTTCAAATAAATTATCTATAGCAAATAAAATGCATATATAAGAAATTCGCTACATTTCCCCTTAAGTGTGTGATGCATCTACGCTCTGATATTTCAAAATTAAGTTCTAATAAGGTTTTCTTTAAAATGTTCCATAAATATTTCAATGCAAGCATGGGTGTTTTAATGGCTATATCACACGAGAGAAAATAAGTGCAACTGTAAGTGTAACTGTAAGTGCAACTGTAAGTGAAATTTCTCCAAAAATTGCTCGTGTGATATAGAAATCATGGTTGCACGAAATATCTGCAACCGTTCAGGCAATTTCTTTCATGAACCAATCAGATCGTTTGCTTTTTATGACGTTTCAATTTTATGTGATGACATATACAAATGTAAATAAAAATGGCGGCGACGTTAGGAAGAGGATGATCGGATGAAATTTTTTTATAGATGAGACGGAACAAGTTTTTAGTTTAATAATAACATTTCCTTTAAAATGAAAGCATTAAAAATACTTTCGCACTATGAGATGACCATCTCAATGCAGTTGATGTACTACCATAACAGGAACCTGCACACGATTTTAGTATCGGTAAGTATAGTACATTATTTTTGCGATAAATTTTCTTTTAAAATATTTATTTATTTTAAGCTAATAAAATTAAAACTTATTATAATTTGTTCCGATCAAAGTTTTAATTACTTTAAATAGAAATAATTTCTATTTTTATATATGTAAAGAATTATACTGGCGAAAAGCTTTACTTTGAAATATTCGCCAAGCAACTCGCCAAACTTTGTTTCAGTATTATAACATAAAATATAATAATGATTATATTTCTTTATTTTTAAATTTTAATCTTTGTTTCTGTTGATTGTAAAAGCATGTGTCCGATTATTTGAAAGTTTTATAATTATTAGTGAAATAATTATTTTATTCTTCCCTAAGAATTCTTTTAATTTTTGAAAATCTCATTTTAAAACAAGTTAGAAAATATGTGTGGTAAATATTTACCTTGTTTCTCACAAAGTTACCCCATTTTCCAGTAATTATTGAAAAGTATTACAAGAAAGGTAGTATATTATATATAAAAAGTAATTATTAAAAATGCAAATTCCCAATCTCCTTGTCTGTTTCTACATTCATCCCTTCTTTTTTTTTTTTGTGTATGATGATTTGCATAATATTTTGTTTATAATTATTCAAAGTTAACTAATGATACTTTACTTTTTATTTATACTTCACATTTATCTCTTGATACTTAGCTTTTCTATAATGACAGTAAGTATGTAAGTGTACCTTACTAATTTTTCAATATACTTACATTTTTAAGAGTCTTCGTTTATAAATACAATTTATTTTTCTTGAAACAAATTTCAATCCAAACATAAGAACTACAAAACTAAACACACCTGCCATCTTTCATTAGTGTATAGAATAATCTTAGAACTATAATCAAAATATCTGTCAAACTTAAAATAAGTTTAAAAGGGATACCTAAGGACTTAAATGATTTCAAATTAATGGCATTTAATCTTCCTTATTCTAATAATGTGTTGGTAAAATTTTATCATGAAAGTGATTTCTTTCTTTTATTTCAGATATTTCGTATAATCCTGTAAGGTTTATCTGGTAAAGAAGGAAAGAGATGTAATACTGTTTTTATGGAAGAAATTAAAAAATAAGAAATAAAAATGAATAATGTTCTAAATGTTTCACTTGACAATAAATGTTTTATTTTTTAAATTGATTCTTGTATTATTTAAAATGCAAAACAAAACACGTAAAGGGCTATAACAAAATAATATGATACATTAAAAGTATGTTCTTAATAAAATATTTTTTTTTTTTATAGTTATAAATAAATTTTAATTTATATACTGTATATTACAATAAATTTGTCCCAAAATAAATCCTATAATTTTTAATTAAATTATCTTATACCAATAATGAATGATATAAATTTTACAATAATAAAATGTAAGTATGACATTGAAAATCCTCTTATATTTAAAAAGCAATTTTACTAAGAAAGTGGAAAAAATAATTTTCATAAAAGTGATATTCCTGATATGCAATGTGTAAATGAATAAAATTGATGATCCCTTCATGTAATGTAAATTAATTTGATGAAAATAAAATTCTGAGACATTGTAGTATAGACAAGTCTGACATTATTTATTATGTATTTTTTAGACTGAATTTAAAAAATAGAATTGATTTGATAGATCTAATAGTTTTGATGTTATAAATATTTTATGAGTGAAAGGTAATTCAAAAATTTATATTTCATACATTAAACCATCATTTCTTCTACAGAATTATTTCAAAGGACTATGTTTTTGAATTAAGCTTAAAAAATAAATTTGAAGAAATGCCTTACTTGATTAGATAGCAATGTCAGTTGCATAAAGTGGTATAAGTCATAAAATTGTCCTTTCTACACATTAAACTTTTTATAAATTTTCGAATTGTTAAACTATTAAATCAGACAGCTTGTTTTTATTCTCATTCGATTTAGTGTTTACATAGATAATGATACCGCACTTGCCTAGCTAGCATGTTACATAGTAAATATATATAAATAAACTATGCTTTTACAGGGTGCGGAGCCAAATCTTTCAACAAAAAATAAGCAACTTTTAAGAACATTTTAGGCACTCAAAAAATATTTTAAAGCTCTAGGTAAATTGACAAAATGCAAAATAATTCTCAGACTTTACATGATCATGATAAAATAACTAGAATTTGACAAAGAACTGTTTTCTTGATTATATTAGCCATTAAAAAAATGATCAAGAGATTTTTCGGTTCGATTTCAGAGGGTGGAAAATAAAGCCTGAAATTAAGAACATCTTGCAAAATGCAGCAGAGTGCAGCAAAATGCAGTATGAGAGAGCAAGAATCTCACCGAACCCAGCTCACTAGACGCACATACGGGGTCGCAAGTATTTCACCAAACCTGTAAAATGATTGGCGCTTTCATACGCTATGGACTGACGGTACGCTGAAATTGATCATGGTGGAATGAATTCTGTTGTTGTTGTTAATTTTCGTCGCACTAGAGCTGCACAATGGGCTATTGGCGACGGTCTGGGAAACATCCCGGAGGATGATCCGAAGATATGCCATCACAATTTTGATCCTCTGCGGAGGGGATGGCACCACCTCTTCGGTAGCCCGACGACATGCGAGCGAAGTTGAGCACTTTACGGTAGCACAGTTTAACGAGGACCAATACCACACACCCTAGGTCCCTACGCAGACTGATCCAAGTGGTCACCCACCCGCACACTGACCGTAGCCAGTGATGCTTGACTTCGGTGATCTGCTGGGAACCGTGTCTTAACGATCAATTCACTGCGGGACGAATGAATTCTTAAAACGTGAAATAGAAAAATGTGAAAAGCACGTTTTTACATAATGTGTGGCGAAAATCGACATTCCCTTTCATAAATCTCATTTTCGAAAAGGGAAAATAAGGCACTTTTTAAAAACACTTATTAAGAAAAGCGCCTTTAAGGGCCTTTAAAAAATGAAAATCGAAAATAAGCACCTTTAAGCACTTTTTAAAAACGCTACGCACCATGTTTTATACCTCAGTCACTCAACAAGATAAAAAAAAATCGTCAAAATTCTAGATAGTATTTAAGTCCATCCCCCTTTCACCCCCTTATCTTTTTAGGGACGCAGCATGAAATTCAATGATATCTTAATATCATCTCATATTATGAGGTAGAAATCATAATCCTTTTTATACTATGCTACTTCACTAATGGGGAAATAATATTTTCAGAATTTTAATTTGCTGCTGAAAAAAAGACTTAACACAAATACAAATGTAAAAAATTAAATCAAAATCAATCAATATTCTACAGCGTCTGTGATTTCTTTTTCCTCCCTTTACGAACATCGTTGTGAAACTATGATATAATAGAATCATATGATAAAATTAAATATGAGCCAAAAGTAAAGATAAATAACAAAATATGGTAACCCAATTACATGCAACCGTTCAGGCAATTAAGCAACCCTATCGGCAACTCCGAACGGAGGAATTGCACGTAGAGTTTCACTTACACTTGCAGTTACACCTACGGTTGCACTTATTTTTCTCTCGTGTGATAGAGGCATAAGGGTACGTCAGCATAAAACGTACCATGTTTAGTAGTCCAATGGAATCCAATGCTTTTGCAACGTTACAGAGTTGTTTCTTTTTCAAGAACAAATGTTCTCCTTATTTATCGAAATATGTCGCCAAATCTAGGATTCCAGTAAGACTATGAAACTATAACCCTTTCTTTAATAATTCTACGATATATATCGTAAGAGATAGCAGGAATTAAATTTCTGACTGACGAGTTTAACTGTTAGAAGTTTTTATATTGTTTTGAAAGCATATGATTGTATTTGTATAATTTGATAACGAAATAAAACGGAACTATATGCAGAAGCGGATGATTACTTGAATTCGATGCTTATTTTCTTAACTTGCAACGGAGTATAGTTTAATGTTTCAGTGTATCCTTGAGCTAAAGTTAGAAGGCAAATGAGTTTTAATTCACAAAACACACTTCAAAGTGAACAAATAAAATATTTTAAAAGTATTCAATACTTAAAAAGAAATTTAAAATGATTTAGATGCATCGAATAGAATTTTGTTAAATAAAAAAGAACACTCCAAAATTTTTTCAATCATTGGAAGGTCACCTGAATAATTTAAATTCGTATATATTTCCCCCACAATTCAGTGAATCTAGAAAAAAAAGAAAGTTGTAAATTTGCATGTGAATTAAAAATGCCACGGTTTATTAATAAATCAAACAAGGGTTTATTAATAATAATAAATCAAACAATGCACAACAAAAGAGTACATAATGAAATTGGAAGGAAATTCCAAATACTATCAAGTTCAAATTATATATATAATAAAGAGTAATTTCCTTTCATATGACTTAGTGAGATAAAAGCACGTAATAAGGCCTTGCAGGTTATAGCAATGATTGCGTGCGTATATCAAATGTGTTTCCAAGGGAAATTTATAGCTGATGTAACTGGTTTTATCACGAGAATATGAAAATCTTATGTTAGGTTATAAATGGAAAAAAAATTTGTGTGAGTTAACTCAATTTTTTTCTCAATCTGCCAAATTTAAAAAAAAAGGAAAATAAACCTTTGTCGTCATTTATTATTTTAAGCTTTAAGTAATTTTAATAATTACAGATTTATAATCATAACATGATTAGTTTTAATAATTACATGAGCATTTGAAGCATGTAAAATAATATTTTGTTTAACTACAAAAACTTGGCTGCTTTCTAAGCGTTTCTCTATACTTTTCGTTACCATCCCAGGAAACTGGTTAAGAAACTGTTATAGTTTTCAATACGATCTCAAGTTATATCGATTATTGTTTGAGAGCACTTGTATCGATTTTTAATCTTGTGAAACTTTTAGGTTGTTTCATATAAAATAAAATTTTTGATAGGTGGAATTTTTAAAAAATTCATTAATGTGATAATAGATATAAAGTTCAAATAGTTTGCGTAGGTATGTACTTTATTTACTTCTCACTAGAGCTGTCCAATGGGCTATTGGTGACGGTCTGGGAAACATTCCTGAGGATGATCCGAAGACATGCCATTGCAATTTTGATCCTCTGCAGCGGGGATGACTCCCTTTCTTTAGTAACCCAATTACCTGAATGTGAAGTTGAGTACTTAACGGTAGAACAGTTTTACGAGGACCAATACCTCGCACCCTTGGTCCCTAGACAGGATGATCAAAGTGGTCACCCACCCGCTTACTGACTGCAGCCAGTGATGCTTCACATCGATGTTCTATTGGGAAACGTGTCTTTACAATCAGTCCACAGTGGATCCCTTATATTTTAGACACAAAAATGATTTTCCCCTTTAATGTTGAATTTACTTTTAGCAATTTTTGACCAGAAGAGAAATAAAAATTCCGAAAAAAAATCAAAAACAGAAAAATCAAAGTTGGATTTTTGATTTTTTGCTTCTTGGAACTTATTCAATATATCTCGTTTAAAGTTTGGATTTCACAGTAATGATTACTTTGTTATCTCACAATTCCATAGTTTTTTGTTAAATATTATATTAATCAGTTTATAATAATTTTCTTGCATGAAATTATTCCGTATATAAACGTGTTTATCTACGGAATTCCATATTTTTCAAAGGTAAAAAAAAACTATTTACAGAAATTACGCTTTTGCATCAAATTTCGTAATTAAATTTTAAAGATAGCACATATTAATTTGCTGATTTAAATAAAAATGTTCTTCAAACCATTAAGATTTTTATTTTTGTGAGTGAAAATCCAATTATTAGATCAATAGTTATTAAAGATGACACATTTTTTTTTTGGTTTAAATTACATGCATTAAAATAATATGTTTCGATATTCTTCACATTGAAACTTAAAAAAAATATTTAATGGAAGCTACTGTTCTAGGGGTTGTGAAATGTTATAAACAAAGAAGAAGTACCTAATTGAAAAACTAAGTTTACATTAACCACTTGCTTTGGTAAGACATTAATAGATGTGCTTACCAAAATATTTGACTGTAACACATTGCGAAGCGTCAAATGTTCAATGCCTTATAGAAATTCAAACATTTTTATTTTTTATTTTTTTCATACGATCGTCGTTTTTATTTTTGTGATAGATGCAAGCCGACATATACAACACGTCGATGGATATTTTGATTCAAAAACATCTTGAACGCCTTTTCAGCGAAAGTGGTTAAAAAACGAAAATGATTTAAAATCTGGGAGCGTAATTTGTGAACATACAAATTAAATTTAAATAATAGAAACACCTTAAAGAAGAGAAACACCTTAGAGAATAATATAGAAACACCTTAAATATCGGATTTAACAACGTACGCAACAGAAGCTTAGATGGAGCACTAATTTTTTTAACGATTTTTTCTCTTCAAAAAAGATGGTTCCAAATAGAGAAATATTAATAGTCTTGATGTTCTTAAGCATTTTAAAATTTCCATTCACCAAAATGTTACTCTATCTTGAATAAATAAGCATTTGTTCAATAGACTACTGACTTATGCCAGTTTTGAAAAATAGGAATCTTAGCGTAGCACTTTAAACTCTTCAAACATTGTAAAGGTTAAATTTTACAGCTTACCTGTAATTTAATAAAACTCAAGATTGCATCCTTCAAGCTGCATTAATTTGTAATTATTGTTAATTTAATAATACCAGAAAATTATAATTATTATAATAAAATATATATATATATTATAATTATTATATAAATTGTAATTATTGTTAATACATAATTGTGTTAATAAATATCGGATAATTAAATGTTTGTCTAACAGACAACTGACTTTTGCCAGTCTCGCGAAATTGAAATCTTTACATTTTAACATTAACAACAACATTTCGACTTCTTCAAAGATTCTAAACGGTAAATTTTGTTATTCATCTAATGAAAATGTAAGAGCATCTCCTTTAAACTGCTATATTTGTTTAACATAAATGAAAGAAATATAAAAAAATAAGCAAGAGTTTAACATGTTGTCTATGAGTCGAATGATATATTATTGATTTAAGTTTAAATACGTAGGCTTAACATGTTCTTTTAGGTTCTTTAAATGTAACTTGCGTTTTATCTTAAAACCTTAAGTAACTAACCTGTTGGTAAATTTGTCAATATCTGACTGGATTTCCATTCTGTACATTTGTCTCAGACTTGTATTCACATATGCAAGAATTCCTTCTAGGGTCCTGCTTTTGTCCGTAAATAGCCAAGTAGGCTTGATGTTCTTTAATGTAATTGTCTATCTCGTCGGGAGATGGCTCGTCAACATTTGCTATAACTGGTTGAGGGCAGCACTGCTTCGTACACACTCTGTATATACAGTACAGAAATACCAGGAGAAACACGAAGCCCATAGCTATGGCTGCACTATGGGAATTTGGAAGTTTTTCTTCAATAGTGTCTTCTTCACCAAGAATAATTACGGGTTCTTCTGAATAGGTTGGCAACACTTTAAGAAATATCCACAAACAGGTAAAGATTAAGATTTGCATTTTTTAAGCAGCTAAATACTATAAAATTGACGAAAATTGACGTTGATAATGGTCCGTTTCGAACGCCCTTCAAAAGATTTTAAAGACTAAGAAAGGTGAGCTAGCTATAGTCCTCAAGTTTCTTTGAAAAAATCTCGAAAATGCACTAAAATAGCTTTCCATAATTCTTAAAAAGTTTTAGTGTGTCTTGAATTGGAGAAGTATGATCAATTAAACGCAATATGGATTTTTTTTGGAAGAACAAATTGAAAATCTAAACTATTGCAAAAAGTTATGCATTACAATATATTCCAAAATTCCAACCTAACTATCTTGACTTGAAGCATAAATGTTTAATATAAATCAGTAATAAACTTTCCAAAACATGAAGGCAGAGCAATTAACCAATCTACCACTTAATCAACAGTTTTTAAAAATAAAGCACAATAATTATGCTAAATTAAATATTCTAACGAAATACAGTCATTTTCTAAACAATTGTCACAGAACTTATCAAATATTCCACATAGACACGTTTTGGCATCGTTTTTTATATAATTGGCGAACAGAACATATTATTTAATATCATTCAAGATCCAAGAACTGTCACCAACATAAATGTCTTTTGTACGATTGTTTTTTTCTTAAAAACTTATTATATTCCAAAAGAATCTCTTCAATCGTAATTCTAAAGTACCGTTTTCATTGGTCACATCCTACACGTCAATCAGTTTGAGTATTTCGGATTGTGCTTCGAAAACATGTTGTGAAACATGGTACAATGAAAGCGAATGGCTGATGTCTACATTATTTGCGAATAAATACGAAGATGGGTTTAATTAAGTGTTTTTTCACTGATGCGTATCGCCAGTGTGCTTATTCAACAGAACAACAATCGTTATTCCAGAAACAAATCTAATATCTTCCGAATTGGCAAGAGTTCTAGTCTAGTTTTATGATTTCATTTTTATGCTGCAACGTTCGACACAGATCATCTGAATATCGCCAATGGGCTTATTCAACAGAACAATAATCGTTGTATCCAAGAAAGAAATCCAACTCGACAGTGTTCTAATCCAGTTTTACGATTCCATAATTATGCTACCATCATTCATGTTTGTCATAGCTCATCTATATAATCTTCCAAACAAATTGAATTATGACATTCATTTTCTTTTTTTTGGCGATTTTTATTTCTGAAGGAAAAGTTCAACCGAGGAAAGCTTTTTCACTTAGCGTGACGCTGACAACAGCCTTGACAGCGAATGCCATATCCCTTGGCGTGCGGGAGGATATAGTGTGTCGTTTTATAACCTTGCTTTACTTAAGACTCGACAAAAAGTATGAGAGATCGTTTTCGGACAAAATGGCGCAAGAATCGGTAACGCTTTGCTACACACGTTTAACAGTTGTAATTTTTTAAAGACGTTTTGTTCTGGGTAGTATTTAAAAGGGAATAAAAGACTATTCTTTTGTGAAGATGTCTTCGTTGTGAGGTAAAAGGAAGTAAAAATAGCAATTTGAGGTTCTTAAAAAATTTGTAGTTTCTTCAATAGAATAAGTTCGTGAAGCGTAATGGTTTGGGATAGTTATGAAGAAATTAAATGTTAATGTTTTAAATTGCATCATCATCGTTAATACAAACGATATTCGTGATTTCGTATGAAAAAGAAAATTACTGCGACGTTATGATTGAAAGAAAAACTTCTTTTATTTTAGCTGGAAATAAATTGAAATCTTTTCTGTTTTAGATGTTCAATTTAAAGTTACATTTTGTTTTGTTGGACGAAAATTATAAGACTTAACCTGAAATTATAAAGATTTAAAAATTGGTTCGAAAGTTAGTAATTGTTAAACTTATAGAAAAATATACCATGCGGCCTACTCTGTAACTTGCAGAAATCCAACAACAGAGTTGAAATTTGACGTGAAGGCTATTTTTATTTATGAAACTATAGCGAGTTTTCTTTTTCGAAATTTATTGCAATTTTAAGTGCTTTTTCTTCGCGATTTTTTTCTCACTTTTCTTGCTTTAAAAAATGACTACTTATCCATTGATTTGGGAAATTTATTTTTCTCACTTAGGGTCTTTATTTTATAAGCTCGCAGTTAAGTTAATTTCGAAAATAACAGAAGGGGAGAGAGACAGAGAGAGCGAGAAAGAAAGATGTTTTTAGCTATAAACCTTAGTAGGGTAAACCAACCAGTGAAGGAACACTACCCAGTGAAGGAACATTACATATATATTGATTAAAAATAAGAATTTGAAAGTTTTTCCTTAGATTGATTGGTAACAATAGCTTACTGTTAAACAATAGGAAGTCACCTAGCAATGCTTTGGATTACCTGGTCAAATAGACTTCTCTGGAAAAATTTTTGAATTTGTTATTATCTCTGCAACACCTTGTTTCCTTGAAAAAATTATAAGGTGAGTGCTTGTATTTACATGTTTCAAGTGGAATTAATTGCATGCAATAGTTTTATTTTTCTCACTGTGGAAAAGAGAATTCAAAATATAGTTATTGAAGTTACGTTTTATTTTTTTTAAGCATCATAGCATAATAAAGTACTGAGATAAAGGTGTGTTTATTCACTGAATCACCAAACGATGAAAAACCAGTGAAGGAACAAGTGCTCCTTTACTGTTTTTTTTTCTAAGTTAATGAAAATAAAAGATAAANAAACCAGTGAAGGAACAAGTGTTCCTTTACTAGGTTTTTTTCTAAGCTAATGAAAATAAAAGATAAACTCTAATTTTCTTGTACCTTTAGTGATGTTCCACATCAAAAGTATGTTAAAAATACGAAAAACAACTTCTAACCAGTGAGGGAACAGGCATGCTCCTTTACTGGGCATAGATTTCCCTTTGAATGAACAGTATGTGTTAATATGTTGACACTTTAATTTTCAATTCATGATTAGAAAAAAAATTTAAAATTTTCGAAGTATTTATATGTTATAATTTCAAAAATAGGCTTGTTTTTAAATATTTGTATGGCTTATAAATTCATAAAGAGCATTAAAAAATAACCAAAATTAAGTGTTCCTTTACTGGGTGTTCATTCACTGGTAAAAGCTGTTCCTTCACTTCTTACTACTTGTTATTTGAACCTCCAAAACTTTAAAACAATATTATGTAAGTTCTCTACAATTTTTTTTACATAACTTGCAATTAGTAACAAATATGTTGACACTGTCATTTAACTAAAATTACGAATTTAGAAATTATAATATGATTTTTTAAAAGGCAAGCGAAGCTTAAGTGTTCCTTCACTGGTTAGTTTACCCTACAACGAAATACGCAAAAAGTAAAAGTAAAATTGAATCTGTTTTTCGAAGATCATATGAAATAATGCTATTTTCATAACTGCTGTGAGTTTACAACAGTTACTCATGACTGGTTGGTCAAATTTAGCCTTTATATAGTTAGTATGGCTGGGATAGTTGACAGGGTGTTGGGCTCATGTCTGTGAGTTCGATACCCGCCGGCCGAAGACTCCCGTGTTTTAAATGGTGACTGGTGCACGTTAAAACTGTCAGGTCACTAAGTCCTCCATGTTCCCATAACAAATTATGGGGGTATTGAATTGGAGATTGATCGTTCTCTGGTTGAGATCAAAATTACGATCTGTGGATGGATGGTGTATGAATGCAGGGGTCTGTCCAGACATTTTGCGAAAGGGCCGTTTTTGTAAAATTGTGAAAAAGTTACTCGTAATTTGTGAATATAAAATAAACGTCAAGTCACATTCTTTCAACCAGGGCCCGCTTTTGTGAATTTGTGCAAATAGGGTCCGTTATTGCAAAAAAACTTTTTCAAGGAGTTTTTAAATTGTAAAGACATACAAGATTATGCTCAACACTGTAAAATTATAATTAAAAAAAATTACATTTCAAAAAAATAAACATTAATCGCAGCTACTAAATTAGTGATGCAACATATAAATATTTGGTACTTAGCCTATACTGCTGAGTCCCGCAGTGGACTGATCGTTAAGACACGGTTCCCAGCAGATCACCGAAGTCAAGCATCACTGGTTACGGTCAGTGTGCGGGTGGGTGACCACTTGGATCAGCCTGCGTAGGGACCGAGGGTGTNCCCCCCCCCCTACCTGGGAAGTGTTTATTCGATTAACAAAACAATAATGAAGATAAACAAATTTGTGAAGGGTCCGATTAAAAGATAAATTATTTTGTGAAGGGTTCGTTTTTAAGTGAAAATATTTTGTGATGGGTCCGTTTTTATGAAAAAATATTTTGTGAACGGTCCCAAATTTCTTCTAAACAGACCTCTGGAATGTGTCCTTCCTGTGAAACGGGATAGACGTGTGTGTGACAGAAGTCGAATTCTTGTCCATAGATGGCGCCATTGGAAAACAAGAACAATCGCACCCCCTCTGCCCTAATGGTCGGCGACAACAGCAATGTAATTTATTTATTAATTTTTTTTTTTACAGAATTTTGCGAAATTGGAATTTACTCACTAGAAATTGATACAAAGTTCGTTTGTCTTTGAATTGAATTATCTTAAATTTATGTACGAAATAATCTGATTAATTTCCTTATAATTTTCATTATTATAAAACTTTTATGTTTGACATTTACGTATCATTTTTTTAGCAGAAATTACGGAAATGGCTAATAATTGGTTTGTTTATTGAAATATTTTAAATTTATGCCAACTTTGATAGATGGCTAACTCGAAATCGACACACAGTTTAGCTATGTATTGAAATATTCTAATTTATACCAACGTAACAAATGAACTAGTTATTTTTCCTTATATAGACAATTCTAACAATAAAATGTATGCTGTCTCCGGATCATCTTCAGGGATTTTTCCCAGACCGTTGCCAATAGCCCATTGTGCAGCTCTAGTGCGACGTAAATTGAAGTACCTACCTATATATAGCTATCGCTCTCTATATTCTGAAAACGTCGATATGCATAAAAACCACAGTTTAACTGTAGAACCGTCTGTGCTAATATCCTGAAATTTGAAGATTGGATGAAAGAGGCAATTTTAATCCTGCATCCTATAAATCGTTCAAAAATTTCAGTTCGATCGTTCAGAAGAGAAGTTTGAAAAATGGAATTTTCTCATTGACTTTAGAACTTGCCATTTATATGAATTAAACTGCAGCCAATTCTGTTTTTTTTTTTTCCAACCATTTTAATGAAAATATCAGTGGTGTTTGCTAGCGAATATTTCTCATTAATGTTTTTCTTGTTTGTTCTTTTTAATATTTACTTTTTATTCCTCACTTCAGATTAACTCAATGATTAATGTGAATGTAATGGCATACGTGGACTGCGCACCAAATTGGTATTCTAGAAGTTACATGAAATTACCTGTTTGTTTTGTTTATAGTTATATTTTAAAAACGGTGACTCAATAAAACTAGATAAATTAAAATCATCTCTTTTTAAAATAAAATAAATAAGTTATGTACTAAATATATTATTTATTTAAAATAAAATAAATGAGCAAAATTAATGAATAAATATTACGAATTCTTTTAGAAGAAATGCAAAAATTTGTCATACTATTACTATTGACAAAAAAGATGCGTGATTAATTATGGTAGTAGATACTACTTAAAATAATAAAAAAGTATAAGTTATGCACTAAAAAGCAAAATTTATGGAGAAATAATTCAGGAGAAACATAAAAAAAAATCATTCCTTATTTTTCAAAATGAAGATCTCAAATATCTCAAGGGTGTTGCTGGGATCGAATTTTTTAGGGAGACAAAATTAAAATAGAGTTATAATAGTTCTTTATCATAAAAAAAAAATCCTACATTTGCTAATATTACTAAATATTTACTAAGAGTTGTTTTTTACATGGAATTATCTTTGAAAAAACAAATTTTATAATTGTGTGCAAAAAATTTTCAACTCGCTTAAAAAAAATCTTGAGATACAGCAAAATACGCAAAAAGGAAATTTAATAGTAGGGGGTTTAAACTTTGAAGCGCTCTCCTGACCAAATTATGGCTACCCCCTATTATTTGAAGGTCAGAAATCCGAATTTGTTGAAAAAACGGTATGTTTATTCAGAAGTAGTACAATTTTGTGTCTGATTTCATAACTTACAATATCGCTTGCTCTAAATATTTAGCACCATTAAGATCACCCTGGCAACACATTAAGATTGAGTCCTAGAAAGTGAAGATTTTATTATTAAAATAAAAGTTCTTAACCTTTTACAATAAGTGGTTATAAATGAAAAAATTGCTAATTAAATAGCACATTTGAGGTCAACCCCTCAAATTTGATCCCTAGAATGTGAAGATCCGATCGATCATTAGATCTAAAGTTATTCAGGGTAGTCCTTCTTTTTGTGCACAGTTTATATTATGCATCTAAAGATATATATAAATGCTAATGAAATAAATGTGTGGCTTAAATTTTGTTTACAAGGAACAAAATATTTCACATAAATGGCACAATATTTAACTTTTTTTCTAGTTTTTTAAAAAAGTTATAACATTTTATAATTCTTTTAAAAAATTGATTACCAGCTAATTGAATATGCTATTACTTAAAGTTAGGCAGACTGACTTATGGGTAATGCCTAATGAAAAAAAAAGGTGTGGTACTTAAAGAAATTTAAAAGCAACATGGAAATTGTTAATCATAAATGCCAAAAAAACGTTAGTAAACAACACTTGGATTTATAATAAAATCGACAAAAATAATGTGAGCCAAAAAATTTTTACTCAAATTTGAAACTCGTACATCATATTAAAAATATTGGGATTTTTAAGACCATATGGGATTTCGTAGCAACATCCGTTGCAAAAGCGATCGAAAAACAACTGTTTACAATACAACCCTGTGGAAGAAATTTTTTCGGACTTTCTGCGACAAATCTCTCCAGCATTAATATCTTTCTGCAAGATACTTTTAATAATAACAAATATATATGTTCAGGGGTCTGTCCAGGCCGAATTTACTACCGTTTAGCGGTACCTTCACAAATTCAAATTTAAGAAAAACAGTAGTTTCACAAAACACTTTTTCTTAAAATTTTATTTTTGTCTCCCTTAAGAAACAATAAATCCATATTTTTACCATATATCTGTGCTCAGTTTTTAATTTAATTTGTCAAAAATTATATCTAAATTTTCACAAAATATAGGTACCTCTCAGAAAAACCTAGACAGACCCCTGATGTTACTAATTTCAGGGATGAGATTAGCCAAAAGGCAAAAAAGCTGAATTTCCACGATATTAAATTTTACGCAAGCGCAACCCTTTAATAATAAATTCCAGACAGTTTAAGGTAATAAATAATGTGTTGACATACAATTGTGTACTAATCTATTATTATATAAATGATTACATTGCTACTTAACATTTAGTGAAAATAAAAATTACCAATTGAAAAAATAAAGCTGGAAATTATATTTTTCCTCAGTTCACATAAGAGACAATTGTTACTTGGAAAACTACCTGGTTTAGAAAATTAAAACTACTGAGAATATACATTAATATTTCATTTCTTTTAATAAATACTGTTATGTGATTTATAGCAAATATATCAGTAACATTACTTTTTAAATTATATTGGAAAACAATGGACCGAATCATTATGTTCATATTATAGTCTAATCCAGGGGTCTCCAAACTACGGCCCGAGGGCCACATCCGGCCCGCGGAGAGCTAGCATACTTGAAAACTCCTTTTAGAGAACATATTTTTTATAGCAAATTAAATTTAGTTTACTGAAGTGTTCTAATTTTATGTTGAAATTAGAACACTTCAGTAAACTGCAGTAACTTCTGTAAAATGAAAAGCTATGTTTGATATTAAAATCGTGTGAATAAGAATAGAGATATTTGCAGATTCCAGGCTTGGGACCTCTAAAAGGCTTGTCAGAAGCAGCGTCGTTTGAACTACAAAAATCGGATCTATCTGGAGGGCGGGTAAAAAATTCGGAAAATCTTATCTGCTGTGAGTAAAAGGGGAGAAAATAGCTATAATAAGTAAAAATGAGAAAGGATTGGTAGCTATGTAGTTTGAATTTTCTGTTTCTTTTTGAAAATCAATGAATTTTCTGAAAAAGTGGAATACTTATAAAAAAAAAAGTGAAATTTTTAGAAAAAACTGACTAAGAGATAAAACTGATTTAAGAGATAAAAGTGAAAAAAGCGGAAATCTGCTAAAAAGCGGAAAAATCTCATCCCTGTAATTTAAAGTAACAAAAACGTCAATTTCAAAAGAAAAAAAAACTTTTCGGAAAAAATAATGTAATTTTTAAAATTGAATATGTAATATTTTTTATTTTATGATTAAAAATATCGGATTTTACAAACTATGTGGAAATCAATAGCAATAACTGCCACACAAAAAATAGAACAAATATTTCTGCAGAAAAGAAAAGAAAACTTTTTGCTTCATTATTCTCAAATGAAAATAGAAAAATTACAAACATTTTTTTCCCCACTACGATGCGCAAGAATGACATATAATTTTGAAGAGAAGATAGAAGCTTTCAAAAATTTCTGCGGAAAAGAAAACCAAAATTTTTTATTTCCCAAATGAAAAATCTTTCTACAAGAACTCAGTAACATTCTGCGACAATGTCGCCGTGTCGCCACGGGGCAATACAATATGTGCAAATTGAGCGCATCAAAAAGTCATAATTAAAATTTGAGATTCAAAATTTTTGAATTATCTTAATTTTTCAAAAAAATTTATAATTATAGTGTTTAGAAGCTCTCGTGAGCCGCACATCAACAGGCGATGGGCCTCAGGTTGTGCAACCGTAGCAGTGTAGAGAGCAACAATATAAGGTTCTTCATTTATCTTAACCATGAGCCAAGCAACTAGTTAAAACCATGGATTCATTATGCAACAACTGTTGATTCAAAATTATAGATTATAATTGCAATGACTAATTGAAGATGTTATGCAAAAAATAAAATTTAAATAATAACTTTCCTTCGAATAATAGTTTTTGCCATGAGACACCACCAAACATATTTTCATGGTAATGCGTATGCATGGAAATTTGATAAATAAGCTTACATATATAAATGAAACCAATAATTAAACAAACATAACCTTTATTTAATATCAACAGAGTTTTCAACTAAAAAGATGAGTTCATATAAAATTAGAGAAAGTTAATCAAATGAAAGTAAGCAAAAGACACTTGATTCCTTTAATTAATATGCATCGAACTATAACTCGGAAACAACGCAGGTTTCTTGCCTAATTTTTAACCTGGTCGGCAAATTTTTACGCAAATCTATCATAGCATAATAAAAACGATGATCATAACTACACATATCATCTTCGGGTGTTCCATTTTCTAATAGAACTTCACTTCTCAAGATAGTACCATGTTGGCGTAAAACTCTGCTAACGTCCTCTGCAGTTATGCCCCGGTAATCCAGTTTCACACAAATTCCAGTAATGTTGGTTTCAACAATCTTATATTTTCGTAACTTATTGTTGATGAATATCCCTTCAATATTCTTCAGTTTGTTAATTACTTCTTCACCATAGAGAGTACAGATAATTACGTCACCACTGAATGCATTAACAGAAGCAACGCAGTTTGCATTAAAATAATTTGTTAGATCACCTATGATGTGAAAAGGTGGATAAGCTTGATCCAAATGGAACGATATTGAAATAACTTTAAATTTCGACGACATGATTGATCACAAGAAAACGAGATTTCTCTTTTTATTTGTGGAATTCAGAATGAAAGAAAAACTCAAATTAAATAAAATACAACCGAAAGCACACAAACCACTACTTTTGTTTATTTCTAATAGAATTATAACACTTTTAACTGTTTATTTCTGCTCACTTCTTTATTCAAAAATTTAAGTCCAGGTTCCCTAGTAGTGCATGTGGTTAACAGAAATAAGTAGTCGGAAGTGTTTTTTTTTTCAATCTTAAAATCGATTAGCGTCTCGACTAGCAGTTTTGTTTTCTTTTATTTCATAAAATAATTTTCTGTGATTCTACTGTTCCACTAATATTCCGGAGAAAAATGGTAATTCTTTTCTGCAATTTTTTTTTGTTTATCTACTTTTTTTAAATGTTCTTTTCTTACATACAGTTTTGTATGAAACAACAATTAATTTTTTAGTATAATCATCATAATTTCAGACATATTTCGAAACTATTTACCATTTCATTAAATGATTTGAAATGTTATCGTTTAAGTTTGCTAAACTATTTTCTTTTGTGTTGTGTCTATTTTTGTAAATTAAAACTCAATGTGCTTTAAACGCTAGCAGAATTTATATGCGAAATTTCTGTCCAGAACTGATATTTTGTTTTTGAACAATTCAAATGTCTTTGATTCATAATTATGCACTTTCTCAAGACATCATATTTCTGATCTTTAACTGTACAAAACGTTATTTCTTTAAAACGATTTTTTTTTACTAAAATGTCATCCATATGTTCTCTTTAATGCATATATTTTGTATGTATTAGCGATTTTATATCAGAAATAAAATCAATTTCTTTTCCAATTCTTTACTGCCACCGGTAGAAAATTATCATATAATATTTGTCTAAAATATAATATTTAATATGTTAGAGACTATGAAGCAGAAAATGTGGTAGTAGTGGTGTAATTACAAGCATAGTTAATTTGAAAAAAGAATTTGTGAAAAGTGAGTCACCTTGAATTATTTTTTATTTTAAAAAGCACGTTCTTTTATATTTTATCCTTTTAAATGGCTAATTTTTTTCTACATATTACATTACATTTACATTTTTATTTTACACATTCTATTAAAGAATTAATAGTATTCCTCTCCATATAGCTATAGTCTCCTGACTAAACATAAATAGAACCATAGTCCCCTCACTATACTTAAATTAAAATTTGTCTGTAATTCTAGAAGTTAAAGCTATTATTGAAATGTATAATGTATTTAAATTGATGTATAATGTAACAAAATTTTCTAATATTAAGTATTATAAAATTATACTCAAAATATTTATGTTTAAATTTAATTTCAATTTTATAGTCACACTTTAGCTGTGTCCAAAAGGATAAGAGACTGATAGTTAGTGAAACCGAATTAAGATATTTATTTGCTTATGCTAATATAATAAAATCTTTTCATTTCAAATGGAATACATTGAATTGTATTTTATGGTATTCTGATTTGTGTCAGTTTAAAGGCTCTAAAGCAAAAACTAAAATAATGAACATTAAATGGGGTGAATCTTACAAAAGCAAAGACCAGTTCTAATTGTGAATAAGGTTAAAAGGTTGCCACTTACCACTAATGCCACTTGCTACATGGGCAAGCCTGCTGGGTGAAACCGAGCAAATTTAAGCTAGAGTGTGCGTTTCTTGTTTTTCAGCGGCGTCATCTATGGACAAGAATTCGATTTCTGCACCCGTTTATAGGGCGTACCCATTCATACATCCATTCATTCATCCACAGATCATAATTTTGACCTGAATCAGAGTATGATCAATCTCCAATCCAGTACCCCCAGAGGTATTGAATTGTTATGGGAGCGTGGAGGACTTTTGCTACTTGACGGATTTAACGCGCATCAGTCACTTTACTACACGGGGAATCTTCGGCCGGCAGGGTTCGAACCCACAAACTCTCGAACATGGGCCCAGCGCCCTACTGACCAGGCTATCCCGGCCTAAACGTGTTTAACATCATTTATAAAATAGAAGATAGAAAATGTTTCTCTTCAATCTTCTCCATTGAAAAGGATGTCAGGCAAATTAAAGTATGAGTATCATCTGCAAATTGCTGATGTGTGTGTGTTTTTTGTTTCAGGGAAATCATTCTTTATTTGTTACAAATGAACATTAAACGGATTTAATTATTGATTTTGTCAACCTTCATCTATCAAAAGGTACCTCTAGATAGAATCAAGTTAACATGTCTTATATACTAGTGACTTGGTATTTAATATTTCTAGTGGTAGTTACGCCACATTGCTCCCTTCCAGAATTTTATCTGTGAGAGAATTCGGTGAACGGATACCACTAGTTGATTCATACTGTTTATTTATTTATATAAATTTTTCTCATTATATATATGCATATTATATATTTTTAAGTACAGTAGAGCGCCGATTATCCGAACGTCCAATTATCCGAACTATGTCCGAATTCGTTTTTTTTTTTTTTTAATGTTTAAAATACTTTTTAACTTATATGCAGTTTTTCTAAATTTAGAAGAATAAATAATATCGGCTTCACCTGAAAACCATATTAAATTTACAACCTTTTTTAGCAGTCTTCTTATAGTAGCCATACATACATGTATTGTTATGCAGTTAAACCTGCAAACCCCTTTAGACCTCTTCAACTGAAAATTATTGTCCAAGAATGCGAGCTTCATTTCGATTGTCTACAATTGTTGGAATGTGGAAAGATTTCAGGAATAGATAAGTGCTAATGTTCTATAATTGGAGGATGGGTAGTTGTCACTTATGGTTAATGATTTGTGATGACAGTGCTTGGAATCTTAAATCTTGGAATAAAATTTTTAACAGAAAAACAAATGAAAGTGAAGTTTTTGAACCAGTATATTTTCCGGATGAAAAGATGCCAGGTTATACAGCAGAAAAAATAGAAGACTGGTGTCGAGACACTGAAAACGACCCAGGATTTCAAATTTTAAATGATGATGAAATTGTTGCTGAAATTTTGAATGAAATTCGGAACTCCACAGACGAAGAGGAAGAAGTAGGTGATCAAGTTCAAGATAGTGGAACTTCTCATACAGAAGCATGCAATTCATTAGAAATTGTAATGAATTGGCTAGAACGTCAAAATGATGTTGATCCAGTATAGTTGTATTATTTAGAAAGAATAGGGCAGAGTTGGCCGTTGATTACAGTAATCGATTACAACTGTAATTGATTACAGATAATTACAGCTATGTAATCAATTACTTGTAATCACGATTACAAGTAATCAATTACTTGTAATCGTGATTACAACTTTCAAAAAATTTTGATTACAGCTGTAATCATGATTACAATTTTGATTACAGTAATCAATTACTTGTAATCATGATTACAAGTAATTGC
Organism: Parasteatoda tepidariorum; assembly: GCF_043381705.1. NCBI lineage: Eukaryota > Metazoa > Arthropoda > Arachnida > Araneae > Theridiidae > Parasteatoda > Parasteatoda tepidariorum. The sequence goes on from NC_092209.1 coordinate 76,978,001, forward strand.
GATTACAAGTAATCACAACAAAAACGATTACAAGTAATTATGATTACAAGTAATCAAAATATATGATTACATGTAATCATGATTACATGTAATTTGATTACATGTAATT
>NC_092209.1:76978186-77003052 GCF_043381705.1 Parasteatoda tepidariorum
ACTTGCGAAAACCAGATGATAGGATTATCTTTCCAAAATTGTGGACATTTTACTGCAACTCGAGCCAATTCAGTAGTGCCAGTTTCACTTTCATTCGTGTTCGGCATAATTCACAGTTCGTGTCACCAATATAAATTCTCTGTCCGGGTCACCAGTGTAAATTCGTGTAGTAAGTAGTAAGTATGGATCAGAAGGTGAATTAACTTATCAATAAACACGAATTCACATAACAAACAAACTTAACAAGTTTTATTATTAAATATAACAGATCTGTAAAAATATGGCAAGAAAAAGAACGATAATTGTTTTTCTTTTTAAAAAGCAAGCGCGTGGCTAGATAATGATTGCACGCGACAACTGGTAAACGGTTTCAGCGCAGTGTAAGTATTTAACGATAGGTGGCGGTCGCCACAGCGTCTCGACTAGCAGTTTTGTTTTCTTTTATTTCAAAAAATAATTTTCTGTGATTCTACTGTTCTACTAATATTCCTCAGAAAAATGGTAATTCTTTTCTACAATTAATTTTTATATTATCTACTTTTTTTAAATTTTCTTTTCTTATATACAGTTTTGTATGAAATAACAATAAATTTTTTAGTATAATCATCATAATTTCAGACATATTTCGAAACTATTTACCAATTTATTAAATGATTTGAAATGTTATACTTTTTCGTTTAAGTTTGCTAACCTGTTTTCTTTTGTGTTGTGTCTATTTTTGTAAATCAAAACTCAATGTGCTTTAAACACTAGCAGAATTTATATGCAAAATTTCTGACCAGAACTGATATTTTGTTTTTGGACAATTCAAAAAGTCTTTGATTCATAATTATGCACTTTCTCAAAACACTATATTTCTGATCTTTAACTTTACAAAACGTTATTTCTTTAAAAAAAAAATTTTTTTTTACTGAAATGTCATCCATATGTTCTCTTTAATGCATATATTTTGTATATATTAGAGATTTTGTATCAAAAATAAAATCAATTTCTTTTCTAATTCTTTTCTGCCACCGGTAGAAAATTAGGTAGAAATATTTGTCTAGAATATAATATTTAATATGTTAGAGACTATGAAGCAGAAACTGTGGTAGTAGTGGTGTAATTACAAGCATAGTTAATTTGAAAAAAGAATTTGTGAAATGTGAGTCACGTTGAATTATTTTTTATTCTAAAAAGCATATTCTTTTATATTTTATCCTTTTAAATAGTTAATTTTTTTCTCCATACTTCATTACATTTAAAAAAAATTTTTTTACATATTTTATTAAAGAATTAATAGTAGTCCTCTCCATATAGCTGTAGTCTCCTGATTAAACATAAATAGAACCATAGTCCCCTCACTATACTTAAATTAGAATTTGTCTGTAATTCTGGAAGTTAAAGCTATTATTGTAATGTTGATTGATTTGATTTGTAATGTACTTGATTTGTAATGTACTTAATGCAATGTATAATGTAACAAAATTTTCCAATATTAAGTATTATAAAATTATACACAAAATATTTCTGTTTAAATTCAATTTCAATTTTATAGTCGCACATTAGCTGTGTCCAAAAGGATAAGGGACTGATAGTTAGCTAAACCGAATTAAGAAATCAAAAGAGAAAATAATTATTATTGAAAAGGATGCATTTGCTCTTGCTTAAATGTATTATATTTATTTGCTTATGCTAATATAATAAAATCTTTTCATTTCAAGTAGGAGAAATTAAATTCTATTTGTGGTATTCTGATTTGTATCAGTTTAAAGATTCTTTTAAATTAAATCCATACTATCACAGGTACTTTTCAGACAAATATAATAAATCAATAACTAGGATAATGAGCTAATGGGCATTAAATGGAGTGAATCTTACAAGGGCAAAGACCAGTTCTAATTGTGAGTAAAGTTAAAGGGCTTTGAGATAATGCCCATACTTAAACTTGTTTAACATCATTTATAAATGGAAAGATAGAAAATGTTTTTCTTCTATCTTCTCCATTGAAAATGATGTCTAACAAATTTAAGTATGAGTATCATCTGCAAAATGTTGATGTGTGTGTGTTTTTTTTTTTTTTTTTTTTTTTTTTTTTTTTTTTTTTTTTTTTTTTTTTTTTTTTTNTTTGTTTGTTTGTTTGTTTGTTTGTTTGTTACAAATGAACATAAAATACTTTCTTTAATTCATCTTTAATTTTTACTTACTCTCAGTTTTTTTTCCTGCTTAATTAATTTTTCCTGCTTTTTCCACTTATTATTTTTTTTAATTTATCATTTTTACTATTATTTTCCTTAACATTTTTCATTCATTCATTTATTATTATTTACATTTGTATTATTATTTATTAGAGTTGGTTTGCTAGGATAGCTACAATGGGATTTTTTGTGAAGCAGTTGTTATTTTATGTTGCCAATATGGTTATGATAGCACGTAAGTACTACTTGCTACAATAATTCTTTTACGTAAGTACCACTTGCTACAATAATTCTTCATTTGATAAAAATTTCCAGCAGTTAAATCTAAATTTCATCTTGTTACTTACATGTTCAAGAATCACATTATTATTGAACTTTATGTCATTCTCATATTAAAGTACTTAAAATTTATTATTAAAATGGTTAGAATTATTCTAATTATTACAAATTAATCACTGTATAAATTAAATCATACTTATTTTTATTCAAGCTCAACACTATCTGTTGATACCAAGGGACAATTTGTCAGATAGTTATATAATAAAGAGTAAATGAATAATATTTTAAAACAGAAAAATATTTATTATTTTAACCCATTCTTTACCATCTCTTATAAATGCACTTGCTGCTCACTTATTTAATCTATAAAAGTTCAGTGTTATTCTTATTTACTTTACTCTCTCTCTCTCTCTCTATTTTATTTGATAATTTGGAATATTAAATAATAATTGTCATAAATTATCTTTTATCCTCCAAATAAAACATTTTTAGCATATAAATTAAACTTTTAAAAACTGATAACTACTGAAATATATTTATAATTTTATAGCAAAAAAAAATTTGATTTTAATACACAATTTTTTGCTTTAAAAACAATCAGGTGATTTAAGAAAATCAAAAGATTAAAATTGCAATTGAAATCATACTAACAGTGTTTTAAAAATACAATATACCTAATAGAATAATTTTAAAATGAATTTAAACTGTGTTCAAAAATTGATTATTTTTGAACTATATTTGATTTTAAAAAATAGCTGAAGAGAGCAGAGAAAACTTTTTGTATGTTATATGCCCTAATTTTAGTTCTTTAGTTAGTTTTATGAATATATACAGTACAGAACCCGTTATCCGGAAATCAGAAAACCGGAAAACCAAAAAACCGGAACGAAATTCGATTAGTTTTCCCGTCATTTTTTTTTTTTTTAATTTTTTTTCCTTATAAGATTTTAGGATTTTTTTTATCCTTTTTTGAAAGATGTTTACCTTACCATCATTTTGGAAATAACCATTAGTGTATTACTTCATCGTTTTTTCTTCTTTTTAAGATTATTCCAATTTTTTTTTTTAGTTGGGTTTAACTATAAAAAAAATGGCTTTTTGTAGCGATTCAGAAAACCCGAAAAATCAGTTATCCGGAATATCGATGGTCCCGATCGTTCCGGATAATCGGTTCCCTACTGTATAAATTTTAAAATATATTCTAGTCACCATACACTTGATAATAAATATACTGGCTAAATAAAATTTTGTCTTCTTAGAAAGATATAAATTCAATTTATTTACATGTCTTTTTACTTATTTACTTTTAGCCTATTGGAAAGAACCACCGTATCCTGACCCTCTTAAATTCCAAAATGAGGATAATATTGTGCGACAACCGCACATTTATCGGCACATTCAGTGCCTATGATAAGCATATGAATATTGTGTTGACTAATTGTGCAGAGTACAAGAACTATGTAAACAAACGAAAGATTACAATTAAAGGAAAGAAAACGATCGGCACTGCCATAATAAGAGGAGAAAATATTGTATCTGTGATAGTTGAAACTCTTCCAGAGGTAAATAAATATATTTCGTTCCTTCTATCTTTATACATGCTGCGTAGCATTTTTAAAAAGTACTTATTTTCTATTTTCGTTATTTAAAAGCCGTTAAAGATGCTTTTTTCATTGGATGTACTAGTTAAAAAGTACTTACTTTTTCTTTTTTGAAAATTATATTTTTTTCTTCACCATGTGGATTTTCACAACGTATTATGCAAAAGCGTGCTTTTCACATTGTTCTATTCAATGTTTTCATAATTCATTCAACTACAATCTTTTTCAGCGTACTGTCGGTCCATAGAGTTTGAAAGCGCCTATCAGTTTACATGTTTGATGAAATTCTTGCGAATCTGTATGTGCGTTTACTGAGCTGGGTTCAGTCAGATTATTGCACTCTCATATGCAACTCTGCTGCATTTTGCAAGATATTCTTAATTTTAGACTTCATTTTCCACCCTCTGATATCAAACCGAAAAATCTCTTTATTATTTTATAATGGCAAATATAATTTTTTTAAAAAAAGAGTTCTTTGTCAGAAACTAGTTATTTTATCACGATCATATAAAGTCTTTGGAAATTATTTTGCATTTTGTTAATGTATATAGTGCTTAAAAAGTACTTAAAAGATGCTTACTTTTTGATGAAAAATTTGGCCCTGTTAACTGACGTTAGCTTTTTTTACGGTAATTTGAGTATAAAATACATTTTCTATCGAATTATTTAAATTTAGTTATAATTCAGAGTAGTAGGCTTAGAATTTTGACATATTTAAAATGTTAATAACTTAAATATTTTTTTCCCTAGTTACTACTACTTTGATCATAAGAAAAATCACCTTATTTAGTGGGCACCTGTGTGAAAATGTTTGATAAAACTATTGAACTATTTGTGATCTCTTGCCTTCATTTACAAGTCAGTAATCTTAACTACTAAGTAGTTAGGAAATTAGTAAAAGTAGCATTAGCAGTAGATTTAGAATTTCTCCTCTTTGTAATTAAAAAATGCCTATTGTTATTGCTTCTAAGTAATGTTTTTTTATCAATAATATTTCAATACTATTAAAATTTTTCCTTTTTATGAAATGCTGCTCTATTTTAAAAAGTACAGCAATAGAAAGTATTAATTTTTCAAGTACAAATTCAAAAAATTTTAAATTATAAATTTTTTAATACTGTACTGCATAATATAGTAAAAATATGCAAGTTTCACACCAGTATGGCGACAATTGTCGCTAAAATCATACACATGAGCGACAAATTTGACTTCTTGTAATACGTCTGGGATTTAAAAAGTAGTTATGGAAAATACCTTGTTGAATCGAATTCAATATGTATATATGCATTTAAAATATAAAAACTATACTATTGTAGTATAAAAAACTATACTACAATATATTGTAAAAATATGTAAGTTTCAAGTCAATATGGCGACAATTATCGCTAAAATCATACACATCGGCAACAAATTTGTTTTCTTGTAATATGTTTAAAAAGATTTATAAAATAGTTCTGAAAAGTATTTTGTTGCATTGAATTTTATGCATTGAAAAAAAAATTATACTAATTTTATTGTTCTACAGTAGGTTCAATGGAATAACTGAAAGTGTCTGGCACTAGAAATTCTAAATTTAGATTGTGCTTCACTTTTACTTCAACTTCAAATTTGCATGCTGTGCTGTTTTTTGCATTCATGTACTGACAGCATAATTATTCATCAGTGCAATAATATTTTTTGCTCTTTTTTTATATATTTTATTAGTTCTTACTTTCTCAGTTTTCCTCATTTATTTGGTATTCAGCATTCTAATCTCAATGTTAAATCTATTTGCTATTGTCATTTTAGCTTTTCTTTTTTTTTGCACTTAATTTTAATGAATTTTCAATCATTATGGAGTCATTAACCTAATTAGTTATTGGTTGTCTTTGATGTGTACTATAATATATATGTAATTGCAAAGTTCCATTTTTTTGTCTACCATATTAAGTTTTTCTAACACTAACATATTAAGTTTCTGAACCACTAAATGACTACCTAAGTGGTGCTATTGGCCCACTAATTTTTTACTGCTGGTTGAACTATAAAAGTAAGTAATTATGTTCCATTGATTCAAAAAATACAAACTTAAAAATTTCTCGTATACAAACTTACAAATTTCTTATAAATCATATGCAGCCGTTATGGCTCAGGCAATAGAGCTTTCACCTTCCAATCAGATGAACCATGTTCGAATCCCAGTGATGGCTGGTCAGTACGAATTCTGCATCCGGCTTGTGCTGACATGTAATATCCTCAGTGGTATGCGACTCATGAGTCCCCTTGCCGTCAGACTAACCGTGGGAGGTATTCGTGGTTTTCTTCTCTATGTAATGCAAATGTGGGTAGGTTCCAATAAAAAGTCTTCCGCAAAGACTAATTTCTCCCAATACTTGATCCAGGTATTCTCTTGTCTTCTCGATTGGGTTCAAAATTACAAGGCTACGTAGTTGCACATTAGTAGTCTCAAACACAAAAAATTGGGTCAGCTGTTCAAAGACGGTTATAAATTATAAATATGAATTAACTCTGATGAACTCTTGAATTGAAATACTTATCGTGATCTTTTCTCTTGGAGTCTTTTAAATTATATATGAGAAATTCAGAAATGAATAGTTGTAATGTATTTAAAGATAAGTGTATCTAAGTGATATAGAAATGGAATTAAAATTCTCTTGTTTTTAAATAAAAAGTTGTTATAAGTTGTGACACGTAATATATGTTCATTGCTAATATTTAAAAATTTATTTTTGACATTTTCCTGTTAATTTTTTTCTTTCCATTTGCAGGAATCTCGCTCTGCTGGAAGCAGCAGTCGCCGTAAGTTTTTTTTTATTGTCATTAATTGATGAATTTTTATTATCATTAATGTTTTATTTTATTATATTGGTTCTGAAGAAAACTAATGAGAATTGTTTAAATGTTGAATATTTAGATTTTAAAATTGATATTGTTAACAGTTTTATTAAAATTGGTATTTTTGATAAAAGAAAAACTTTTAAATTTAAAGTTATTTTTTTCTCCAACTTTAATATAATTTGTGTAATAAAATTTTTAAAAATTTAGTTTTTTCACAATTGGTTAGGATCAAAAATATTTGCAATAATGTTGAAAGTTTTCGGGAAGCTGTGAATAATTTAAGTAATAATGATTTTCCTTTTAATTTTTGTAATGTTAATTTTTTAATTAAGAAAATGATTGAAGAATTCTAGGTTTTTATATATTTTTTCCTTTTAACAGGGCGCAATTCAAGTCTTAACTGAGCAGCCCCAGTTAAGCGTTCTATTAATTTGTTACATATTTCTTTCTCTTGACTTCTTTTATTTTATTTTCTATCAGCGCATTGTAATAAAGAGTTTTGTTTAGTTTAGTTTTTAGTGTTTCTTTTTCATACGGCTTGCTTGTGAAATAGATGTTTGACCTGGTTAAGTGAGTTTTTATTTTCTGATGATTTTGTTTGAATTTCTTTTCTAAATTGGTTATTTGTATTTCATGTTTTTTCCTGGACTTCTATACAAAACCATCGGGGTACTGAGGGAGTTAATTTAGGCATTTGCTTCTCCCTCAATTAGAAATGGTTTTGTTTTATGGCTACCGGGCCCGTACCCCCTGAAGATGTCGGCTTCGGTGGTCATATTTTTATTTCCTTCGTTTCCTTTATTGTTACTTTTTTTCAAATTTCTACTGCTTTTTAGCGTGTGTTTTTCAAAGAAGTTTTATCCATTTAGAATTTTTTTTAAAAAAAAATTTTCTTTTAGTATTTTTATTATCATCTTATTACCTTTAGGACTCTATCATCTCATTGCATGTTATGTCTGTTACCAATTTTGTAAAAAGTCAAATCACCAAAAATTATAAGGCAGAAATTATTCTACAAAAGTATTAACTCCTTTCAATTTAAACTTAAAACCAAAAAATTATTAGAATATATTTATTCAACTAGCTATTTAATTATGATAACAAGCATAACATTTGAAAATGTATTTTCTACAAAAAGGTTGCTTTTTCAGTTAAAATCAGAAAAGTCAAAAATAAATTAAGTGCTGTTGGTATTTCTTGTACTTAATATGCATAAAATATAGTTCTCAATAAATAGGTACATAGAATGATAAGAACTTGTCATTCTCAATAAGTTAATTTTTTTTTGTAGTAATTTAATTAATAAAAAACCATAACTAATCCGTATTGTAACATTTGAGGATTATGTCTAACAAATTAGTTTAGAAGCAATATGTAAACATTTATCATAACCTCTGGAATTATTTCTTGTTGGAATAATTCATAGAAATGTGTAAATCAATAGCTCTCATCACAATTCCAACATCTGTTATTCCACGGTCTTGTGCGAAACATTTTTTTATTGCTTTTCTTTCTTGATTTGTGTTTTAAGGCAATTTTAATTTTTTTAAAAATAAAATTTTAATCTTTTTGAAAGTCTTGAAAATTATTTAAAATAAAATAATATATCATATACTTGATAAATTACTATAATTACAATAATATGTTATTACTTTACAATAATATTACAATAATATATTATTACTATAATATACTTGATAAATTATTTAAAACAATAAAAGCAAGTTTCACATACAGGATAGGACTAAAATGGCATAAATACATTTTTGAGTTAAGTCGATCGATTCAACTAATTAAATAATTTTATCATATTAAGTAAAGAATTCAAAATTCTAAAGAAACTAAAAATAATAATAATACATCCAATGGAAAAACATGCTTAGCAGCAGTAAATCCAAAAGGAATGAGACAATGAAAAAAAATTGGATAATATGACAACCAAAGCTGATGTCTTTAGGTGGTACCAGCTTCGAAAGTCATAAAAAACCTTTTCTATCGAGAAAGCAAGACAAAAGTCTAAAATTTGCCAAAATCCAGGAAAAGAATTGAATGCATAATATACAATATAAAATACAAAAAGCAAATACAGAAGAATAAAAACATGACAAAAACATAAGTACGAACAAATGCTACTTGAAATAAAAGTTTTAGTGTCCGTGGTAATAGAATGGATGAAAACCTTAAACTGGGACAATTAACTCCGCCTGTGTCTGTATCACTTTATTGTAGTTTAAATAACTTTTTTAGTTGGTATAGGTGAGTCATTATGCAATCCTACAAAATGCAACTGTGATTTGCCTGTATGAAAGAGGTTAAGCAATATATTTCCAACAAAAATAATGATTAGACATATTTAACAATAGCAATTAAAGTACTATCTTTTGTTTAACCCATTTTCGGCCAAAGGTGCGCAAACACGCCATTTCAGTGAATATTTTTTTATCAACATTGTGAGTGACGTATACTTTTTACTAATTTTATTTTTCTGGTATTGTCAAGGGTTCTGAAGACATCCATAAATCATTAGTAGTTCAATAGGAGTAAACAATTTCTGTTGAAAAAATTTTAAATTATTCAAGTTTTTTTACTTGAAACGGTTATTGACGTATGAAATTTTTTTAATATGTATTATTATTCCTTTTAAGATTCCTCATATGTTTCTATGAAGGATCAAAGTTGCAAGTCCGCAAAAGAAAAAGAAACAAATTTCATAAATAAAGCATGCGTTTAACTAAATTGTTTGTTCATTGATTTCGTGAATGAAGCCTACATGCACCATTTTATTCCTAATTTTTGATACACGAAAATTTTTTTTTTTTTTTGCTTCTTAATGAATGTAATGTAAGCATATTTCAAGGAAAATAATAAATTTTATAAAATTTCTACGATTGGCCAAAAATGGGTTAGGCATTAAACTATTAAGTAACCCTTTTTACAAAAGATTTTTTTTTTTAGGTTCCAGACATTAAACATATGTCTTGCAACTACTAATTTGACAAGTGGAAGTTTCAGTATCATGTTTCATCGTACAAAAAGCATTTGTCATTAACACTAAACACATCGTAACCAGTCTTAAAGACCAGTTAGGTTATGGTATAACCAGTCATTGTATATTATATTGTTAAGTATTGGTATGTTTATGGTATAACCAGTTATTGTATGTTGTTAAGTGTTGGTATGCTTATGGTGTAACCAGTGTTGTATTGTTAAGTGTTGGTATTTTTATGGTGTAACCAGTGTTGTATTGTTAAGTGTTGTGTTTTGTATAAAATGAACAATTTAATCTTTGTAAGCTTTATGGAATTGTTTGAGAAATGTTGCCAAAACGAACTTATTTACTGTATTTTAAATATATATGATTAGAGGTAGAGTTGACTGTATGTCAGCAGTTCCCATAGGGCTACAGAACCCTAAATGATCGAGCATCTTTTGGCATAATCCCTAATCAAGATTTCTAAACTGTAAGGTTTGCTCTTCCCGAGGTTTTTTTTTCTTCTTCAAAGAGGCAAAATTATGACATAGCATACTCATACTGTTTGTCTACGATAGGTACTCTGTCCGCCACAAAGTCTGCGGCAGTCTGGTGCTATGGAAACAAGAAGAGAGCATTTTAGGGAGGGTGGCTTCGATGAAGTGGTCTCATTTTCTTTCGCCTTCGATGATAGCTTGTACGGGGAGTATACCAGATTGGCTGACTCAGCCACCAGTAGGAGACTTATTTAATCTGATTCAAGAACTTTTTTAAGATTCGCATGAATATTTCTTTCTTACTTAAAATAATTCTCTCGATTCAATCAGTTGTTATTTTTTAAATACAAAGGAAAAAAAGTGAACAAATTCTGACATTAAGGGTAGTACAGGTTTTTTTAATATTACTTTTTAATTTTACGATATTTATTATGAATGTTCATTGATTGTTAGATGGTTTAATTTCTAAACTTGCACATTTTTTAAAGCAGTTAATTTCTTTTATTACTTGAATTTTCTGGAAAAAGTGAAGAGCTTAAACTTAATAACTCTGATTTTAAAAGGAGATAAAACTTTTGCTGAAAATAAAAATAGTTCACGTTATCTGTGCCGGAGAAATATTAAATATCTTTGTTTTGATTATTAATTTTTAAATATTTTATTTATTTATTTATTTTTTTTTTTTTTTTTTGAAACTGAAAGCAAGTGACCGCAACTAGGATGAAATCTAAAACTATCAACGATGATTTTTATCAGCACCCATCAAACCATCTGAAATTATCTGAAGTTTTTTTTGCTTAAATTACGTTTTCTTATTCATATTTTATTGTAACCTGTACAGTTTTTTTTCACTATTTATTAAAAACAGTTTTTATTAGCAAATTTATTTTTTTCTTAATAACCAATTTACTATGTATGATAAATTTATAGATGAGTTATTTATTAATAAAACATTGAGCTGCTTTAAACAATTTTATACAATTTCCATACATATTCCATACATACATATAAATTTTTTTAATTTTTTTTCTAAAACAGAAGCTTTTGAAAAAGAGAAAAGATTAAAAAAAAGGAATCACACGCTCTAAACGATGTTTCAGGCGCGAATGCTCATTTCTCTTAACTCTAGGGCTAATACAATAGATCGAAGAAAGAAGTCTTCTTTTCTCCCACGGAAACCAGTCTTAAAGAGGGGCCCCGCACCCCTACTTGAAATAATCATACCTCGTTACCATAGTCCCCGCCACCCCTCCAGACGAATGGCGGACAGAGTACCTATCGTAGACAAACAGTAGATGCTTAATCTATCCCATCTTCCAATGTTATTCTTGATACTAGCTACTATTTCAAGTCCCCGATTTTAGTTTTTTTTAATCTTTATTATAGAAAGTTTGGAATTAAGTACAGTACAGAACCCGTTATCCGGAAATCAGAAAACCGGAACGAAGTTAGATAAATTTTCCCGCCATTTTTAAAAAAAAAAAACTTTTTTTTTCCTCATAAGATTTTAGGATTTTTTATTCTTTTTTGAAAGATGTTTACCTTGCCATCATTTTGGAAATAATCATTAGTATATTACTTTATCTTTTTTTTCTTCTGTTTAAGATTATTTCCAAATATTATTTTTTTTAGTTGGATTTAACAATAAAAAAAAACGGCTTTTTGTAGCGATTCAGAAAACCAGAAAAATCAGTTATCCGGAATAATGATGGTCCCGATTGTTCCGGATAATCGGTTCCCTACTGTAATAGAATCCAACTTCTAATGTTTAAGATAAAGCAAAGTTTATCTTCATGTTTTCAATGTAAAAATTATATTTGTACTTTTGCACAACTTAACCCAAAACATAGCACATGAGCTTGGGTTCTATCCCAAATTTTTTTTTATAATTCTATAGATAGTGGAAGAAACTAAAAATCCAGAAGAATAAGAAAAAAGTAGACCAAGCATAAAATAGACAGAGCAGAATATAAAATTAAATTACCAAGCTTATTCAGAATAATTTTTATTAAATCTCATGGCATGTTGTGCTTTTGGATAACTTAATCAAATTCATTATTTTTTGTGTTTAATTCATTTTACGATAATTTTTTTCTGATAAAATTTACTAGAATTTAACCTATTTTTGATTTAGATTTAATATTTTACTAAATTAAATTCATTTCTTCGAAGTTCTTTTAGAACTTATTTTGGCATTTGAATCTTCATATAATGGTTGTGACATCAGAGCCATATCTTTTTTTTTCTGCCTAGGTAAACTTTCCTTTCATTATGATAAAACTTGCACAAATGTTTTCCAATTGAAAGCAATAATTACCCTTTCAATTTATGTTAGAATGCATTTCACTTTTAGAAAAGCATACCTTTTTGTAGCTTTTGTTAAAATTTAAAATACAAGTTCTGTTTATGATCAAGTTAAATATATAGTTGTGCCATCCAATGGATGGTGTTTTCTACACTAGGGAACACTGCAAGCTCGGGACTGCCAAAATTTCCGGGTTACTGTTTCAGTTGTATTTTAAAGCCATTTGGCATCATTGCATTTTGAGATTCTTGCAAACAATGTACAGTACAGAACTCGTTATCCGGAAATCAGAAAACCAAAAAATTGGAACGAAATTCCATAAATTTTCCCGCCATTTTTTTTTTTTTTTTTTTTTTTNTTTTAAATGTTTTTTTCCTCATAAGATTTCAAGATTTTTCTTTCTTTTTTGAAGGATGTTTACCTTACCATCATTTTGGAAACAAACATTAGTGTATTACTTCATCGTTTTTTCTTCTTTTTAAGATTATTTCCAAATATATATTTTTTTTAGTTTGACAATGAAAAAACGGCTTTTTGTAGCGATTCAGAAAACCGGAAAAATCAGTTATCCGGAATAACAATGGTCCCGATCGTTCCGGATAATCGGTTCCCTACTGTATTTCATTACTTATGTTTACAATGCTAACAATACTCGTGCTTGCAATACTAGAAGTGTTAACACTAACGTAAGATGGTGCACAGCTTGCAACACGAACAAACAGTAATAAACAAATGGAAAGAGGCCAAATCAAGACTGCCAAAAAAGCGAGTTATTCGAAATCTAGCAACCATGTCACCTTTTTTAATAATAAATAACAAAATAAGTAAAACAAATTTTCACTCCTAACTCCACAGAATTGCATAATAACATTAATATCTTATGAAATACAGCAGATTTGAGCTCAGAAATTATCTAATTTATTTCTTTTATTGAAAACAAAATTATCCGCCTGAAAACATTGCCTATCAGAATAACACATAGTAAGCAGCTGCAAAATTTTGAACCGGAACTAGAGTAGATGCCGAGCTCGAGATTGTTTACATTTCTATTGAAAACACTATCCATATATGCATTATTGTAACATGCAAAAACTGGTTCTAAAAATCCAAAGGAATTACTTATATTTTTTTTAAAACCAGAATCATTATCAAAAACTAAGATAAATGTAAGAGGAAAGATGCAATTAACCCTTGAAAATCAGATTCTCTCACAAAACTACAATGAAATTTCTAAGCCTAGCTCTCCAAGAAAAAAAGAAACGCAAAATATCAGAACATAAATTCCTAGATTCAGCTTTTTATAAAACTAAAATTTGTTTATTAAGAAATATAAAATTTCAGGTATATTTTAATTTTTTGATATTTTATTTAAGTTATAACAAGATTCATAGTTTCAATGAATCGAAAATACAGTAATGAAACATCTATCAAGTATGCAACCTTTTGTGTCTAATAACCTTGATCCCAAATTAAAAAACTTACCAAATACAGTAGGGAACCGATTATCCGGAACGATCAGGACCATCGCTATTCCGGATAACTGATTTTTCTGGTTTTCTAAATCGCTACAAAAAGCCGTTTTTTTTTAATTGTTAAACCCAACTAAAAAAAAAATTTTTTTGGAAATAATCTTAAAAAGAAGAAAAAACGATGGAGTAATACACTAATGATTATTTCCAAAATGATGGTAAGGTAAACATCTTTCAAAAAAGAAAGAAAAATCCTAAAATCTTATGAGGAAAAAAAAATTTTTGTTTTAAATGGCGGGAAAATTTATCGAATTTTGTTCCGGTTTTCTGATTTCCGGATAACGGGTTCTGTACTGTACTACACTAACCAAAATTAAAAAACACTTAATGTGAAGAATAAAATTTAATAAAGTTATATTTTATCCAGTTAAATTCGCCAACTTGAGCAATATATAGTTCTGAATAGGTCTTAAGTGTATGGTTCAGCTGAAAACTTTATACACATAGCTACTTTTTGAAGAAATAAATATTTGAGAATGGTTGTCAGAAATAACTACCTAAGGATTTCATAATTGTATATTGAATTTAAAAATTCAATGATAAGTAGTGTAATTTTTTTATAAATGCATATCCTTTTTATAATTATTCAATGTGTTGCTGGAAAAAATGTTATTAAATATAAAAACCAAAATATAATGGTGCATTGTTAGGATATTAATGAGTATTGAAAAATTGGTTTCAAAAATTTTAATTGTCGGAACCCTATGGTATCTTTGAACACCATTCGGGAACCACTGTTGCATGTGACTCCTAATAAAATAAGTGTTTGTATCTGAAGCCTGTCCAAATTATAATAAAAAGAAAATATGCATCAGTTGTATGTGTGCCTTAGTACTGAAAAATTACTAGTCTAAAAAATACAAGTTAACTACAAATTTAATTAATGTGTATTATAATTTGAAACTCAGTTTGAGTACTTATCTATGTTGTATTGTAAATATTTATAAATGTTTACATAAATATTTATTCTTCTTATAAAAATTTACATCAGAAAATTGCATTTCTAATTGCCAAGTTTAGGTTTCCAATGTAAATTTAATATAAAAATTGTAGTGTACTTACAGTAAAAACAATAAACATATGTTGAGCAGTATTCGATAATTTAAAGGTGTAGACCAGGGGTGGTGAACCTTTATGCAACAACGTGCCATTTTTTCTAAAAAAATGTTGGTCATAGACGTGCCGTCAAATAATTTTTACTTCGTGATTATTGGGGAAATAACACTAAATACTGTCAACTCAAAACTCTTTATTTGCTATGAAAAAGAATAAATTTTGCAATGTCTCAGTTATACGCGTAATTCAACTTAAAGTAACATCAGTGTGAATGATAATAGCGAATTCCGGAGCAGTTTTTAATATTCAAATTGGCGGATTTCTGTCCATTGGAAGAATCACGTGCACGCAGGGGTGCCACTCTAAGAAAGTTTCAAGACTGAACTTATTTTTTGACGAAATAATACTGTCTAGCGTTGTTTACCAAACTTTTAGAAATTTATAGCTCACTGACACCAAAATTTACCTTTCCTTGATAATAGCCTACATATTAAATCAATCATTTGATTATTTTTTCTAAAAAATTTTTTCTTTATTTTATGTTTTTTTAGCAAACATAACGAAAATAACAGCTAACCTTGTATATTTTTTACAACTATTACTGAACAACCTGAAACCATTCATATCTCTATTTTTCATTTCACCGTTACTTATTTTTTGTTCTAGCACTATAATTTCTTTCCTTCTTGAAAAAATAATCTTGTTTTAACTTTGGCCAACATGACAATAGGTTAGGGTGGGAGAAGCAAACTTGAGCAGATTTAGATTCAGCAATAGTACAAATTTAATTACACAAGTAGATGAAGTTCAATCAATCCCATTTGTCAAGACTTTAAGAATAAGATTTAGTGAAGCTGACAAAAAGAAGATAAATAAAAGTCCTGACATCATTACCATATCATATGTTTTCATTAATATATAATATTTCTTTTATTTTGACCAAAAAATTTTTTCAATTTCTAATGAAATTTTTTTATTTATTTAATTGATAGACTTTATTAGTCCATTGATTTTTCTCAAGACTGATTTCAGTCCCCAGGACTGAAGAGTGGCACCCATGCGTGCACAGTTCTCGCAATCGCAGAAGGTTCAAAATTTGGAATATTTCGACGGATTATAAGTTTTTGACCAACGGTCTTGAGAAATGCGGAATACCGCGATATTCCCAGAAAAATCAAATGCCCAGCTCTTAATATATTCCCCCACAAGGTTAATATGAAAAACCCAGAATTCTGGGATACCCACTGAATACAATCACCCCATAACCAATTAAATGGTAGACTAAGGCGAATGTGTTAAGCCACAACAGATTGCGTGGCCAGATTTTTTCAACAATAGAATCTTTGCATACCTGCCAATATTGCAGGAATACTAAGTTTTGATACATCATGCATAATCATGTAAATGAGTAATTCAAAATTTTGTGTGAAGTAAAAAATATGTATATAAAAAAGATTTTCGTAAATTGTTAATTATAATTATTTTAATTAAGCATAATTGTGATAAAACAACTAGTTTCTGATAAATATTGCAGAAAAAGTGCATTTTTTGTAATTCAGAAAGTCAATCTAATCTAAAAAAAAATCCAGATAATTAAGCACTTTTTACAAACCATTAATAAAAAAAAATTACCTTAAAGGGCCTTTAAAAAAAAAGGCAAATCAAAAATAAGCACAAATCAAGAAAATTATATGACCCCTATTATCATATTAAAGGAAATGTACAACGTTATCCATTTCATTTTTTAATTTCAGAAATTTTGCAGTGATGAAGCTCTTGATTCACTAGAAAATACATAATCCCCAAATAGTTCCAAGTCACCATCACTGGGGTAACTAAAATCGTATATAAGGTAAAAACTCCTTTTGCAGCAACAAAAAAAAACTCTGTATCAATAAAGAAAATTTTGTGACTTAAAAGCAGCAGGTAGAAAATATTGCAAATAGGTTAGGTAAAGAAAATAAAATGGTAAATAAAACACTAGAAATCACCTCTGGGGGTACTGAATTGGAGATTGATATCTCTGATTCAGGTCAAAATTACAATATGTGAATGGATGTATGAAACGGCCTGCCCTATTAACGGGTATGACAGAAGCCGAATTCTTGGCCATAGATGATAAATCACATTTGATTTGGCACAAAGATGATCACAATTCATTGGCAACCTGGCATCACTTCAACAACTACGAAATTTACACAAATATTTTTTCTCCATTGCTATTAGGCGGGGGGGGGGTGGATTTCGCAACAATTAGTCTGTACACAGTGATCAGCAAAAAATTTGGTGAAATTTTGCAGCACAATTTCAGACAGCGAAATTGTGAAAACTTTTTTGCGTCATTTGCAGTGAAAATCAACATGTTTAGGAAAGTCAATTTGGAAATTGAAAATACAAAAATCATCCAATAAAGATCAGTGTTGGAACAATAAATGGCAACACAGCTTTATCTGTTAACTTCATATGCATACAATTAAGATCTAAACTTAATCATTGCATAGAACTTTTAAAATGCTAAATAACGCATGTACTACAAACCAATATTCCCAGACAGCGAAATCAAAATCAATTAGGATTAACAAACAAGGTAGGATAAAATAAGACAAAATGTAAGAACAAGATCTTTATTCATCTTCATACAATTAATCAAGTCCTCTCAATTCACGCTGCACATCAACCCACACACTGAAAGGCCCATGATTGTTAAAGTAATGGCAGTATGCGCCATCTGGTTTTAATCTGCCATCAGCTCTCATTTCTTCAAAAGCTGCTCTCTCCCATTTCGTGAATCCCCATTTCTTGGATACGTGGATCTGAAAGAAAAGTACAAGACAAATGTTACAACACTATTTCGTACAGTGGCAGCACTTTTTAACTAAATGCTAGCATTATTTTAAAAATTCAATGCTATTCAAGAGATTTGAAGAAAGTTAAATTTGAAGTTCATACCTATTGCATTAAAACAGTAAAATAAACTATGCTTTTTAGTAGATATATTAAATATTTCGGATAACTTTAGGGACTTTCTAAGTTGACAAAAAAAAAAATTAAAATAAGTTAGTTAAAATAACAATACTTCCAATTCATGATCGCCAATAAATAAACTTTTATACAAATATGAGCTAGAATGCTTGAGAATTTAACAAAAGATTGCAATCATATAAATCATATGATTAGCAATGTCATTTTTCTCATTGAGAATACAAATATAAAATTAAATTCTCACCCAGAAAATACTTAATTTACTTCACTCTGACAATTACGCAAGCAACAATGCATGGGCAATGCTTTTGAGGAAGCACTGAATGCTTGAAAAGTTATCAAAAGATAGTAATCACAAAATGTAATCATGTATAATTAGCAATGTTATTTTTCCTATTGAGAATACCAATATTGAGAATATTGAAATATACCATTGAATTCTCACCCGGAAAATATTTATTTACTTCACTCTGACAATTACGCAAGCAACAATGCATGGGCAATGCTTTTGAGGAAGCACTGAATGCTTGAGAAGTTACCAAAAGATTGTTATCACAAATTGTAGTCATGTATAATTAGCAATGTTATTTTTCCTATTGAGAATACAAATATACCATTGAATTCTCACCCAGAAAATATTTATTTACTTCACTCTGACAATTACACAAGCAACAATGCATGGGCAATGCTTTTGAGGAAGAACATGACAAACAATACAAGTGACCAAAAAGAAAAAAAAGATAAGTCACACACCCGAACAGAACTTTATAAACCTACTAGGAAGCTTCGCTCGCTGGCACTCGCCAACCCCCGGAACTGCTTTCGCAGTTCATTTCGGATTGCTTCGCAATCCGATACTTGCTTTACTCGCTCATTGGATACGTTCTTAACGTCTAGCTTTTGTATACTTTTTTTAACACTGAAATTCTGAAAACATATTTTTCTTAATCACACTATTCTAAATTTCAGTTGTTGAGAAAAGTGACTGTTATAAGTTTTGTTTTAAAGTCTTTCCCACGAGAGGGCTAAAACCATGTGTTGTAAAACAATATGAAATACTGAACGCCGGATATAAAGCATTGGCTTCGATGAGGATAACTTGTGAGAAATTTTTTGATAATTCGATGAGAATTCACCCGAGTAGACATACGATTCTCACTACGTGCTCTTGCGCGCCGAAGCCCATCGATTAAAACGTATTAGCGTTTAATATAATATAGATTAGCCATATGATGCTCACTATGTGCTCTTGCGCGCCGAAGCCCATCAATTAAAAATGAAAACTGTTGCCAACGCGAGAAAAGAAATATCATCGGTTTTATTGATNTAGTTTATCTCCAATTTCCGTAGCAACTACGGAAATTCCGTAGCAGTTGGAGGGTATGTACACCCCATAACAAAGTAATTAAATACTTGATTTTAATTTTGCTATAAACAGAATTAGAGCTGTCAAAAGTAAATGTTGCCTTTATTCAATCATTTTGATACTTCTATGCCAATTGGAATTTTTAATATATTGTTTTTAAATAAAATGGTAAAGAAATTAAATTATTTAAAAACCATATAAGATATGTTGCTGCATGTGCTTAAAATATTAGATACATGTAGGATCTCTAAAATTCTTCGCAAATAATTGCATAAAATGAAGTTGACATTTATGTTGTATCATTTTCTAATTGAGAAGACAACTATACCATTGAATTCTCACCCACTAAGAAAATATTTAGTTTACTTCACTCTGACAATTACGCAAGCAACAATGCATGGGCAATGCTTTTGAGGAAGGAAAGATATAATTATTCATATAATCTATATGCAGATATTTTTACTGTTCTGCAGAGCAGAAAAATCCTGTAATGTTATAAGTGGAGTAATGTGCAATAAGAATACAAGCAGAAATGAGACAAGCTTTTAAAAAAAAAATTTATAAAATACACATAATACAAATTATAAGTCCACCAAATATTGCTGTGCAGTGTTGACCTCTAAAAGTTTTAAACAATGAACCCTATTATCTATAATACTTAAAAATGGATTTCCATAATATGATCTGAGGGAGGATCACGAAGTCTTGGCAGTTTAGGGGCAGTAGTCCACGAGCATGGGTTCCACTTAAGAAAAAAATCAAGGCTGAACGGATTTTTCGACCAATTAACAGTCTTCAAAGTCATGTATATTGCTTCACAACAGTTGTGGTCTCTAGACATTTTGATTACGGTAATTTAAAAAATAATCTTAACTTTGCTTAGCACCTCAAAACATTGAAAATCAATACAAGCTCCAGCATATTTAGATCTAACAATATAAATTTTATTTACACAAGTTCAGTCAATCCCACTCTCTGATTGTAGTGAGAGATCACTAATTGATCATAAAGTTAAAATACATATTAATTGGAGGAAGAAATTCTATCAACTAGAATCTTTTTTAAGACTGACTTCAGTCTTTCAAACTGTCCTTATGAATATAAAACAAAGGTCATAGAAAGGGACTAACTGGAAGGGCGTAACTCATAGCCACCCCATGGCAAGCATCTATGCAATCATTTAAAAAAAATTGTCAAGTTCTTGGGGCCTTGGTGGTACAGATAAAAAAAAAAGAATTTTATCCCTTAAAAATCTAATGAGATATTAGAAATCAATTCAATACAAAAAGCTTTTAAATTGTTAACACAGAAAGAATAAAAACATAATATAATACCTTTTGACGTCCAGGATACTTGAACTTAGCTCTCCTCAAAGCTTCAATTACATGTTCTTTATGCTGATCTTTAGCTCTAACAGACATCATCACCTGGCCAATGTTAACTCGAGCTACAGTACCTTGTGGCTTGCCAAAAGCACCCCTCATACCAGTCTGGAGCCTGTGGGATAGTAACAGAAAATATAAAATTATTTAACCCTTTCAACAGCTGTGGTTTTAACTATTATAACTAAAAGTAAACAAAATGAAAAAAATTTAAATAAATTGTTATACCAAAGTCAAACTAAAATAAGATTTCTGGTGTTCTATTTTTCTTCCTTTCAGAGTGAAGAAAAAAGAAATTTACACATTACTACAATTAACAAAATGCTTTATACAAAAAATAAAAAAGTTTATATATTTGTATAAATATTTCAGGGTTTAAAAATACAGAAACACCAGACCTTGAAACCTTAAATTCAAAATGCCATAATATTTGTGACCCTGGCAAAATGAAATCAAATTTTAAATTAAAAAAATATTTGCTCTCTTTCTATAGTTTCTTCTAAACTAGCTTTTTTCTACATCTGAAAATCACAAATTAATCTATTTTTTGAAACAAATTGACAAACCTAGCATTTTATAGAAATTTTTCGTAACTTCTTCTTGAGTCCTTACAGGGATTTATTTAGAGCAAGAAATTAGATTTTAGTAATGAAGTAACCCTGAAGAATGGTTTATACCTCCAGCTTTAATGGGGGTGACAGAATAAATGGCATTTCTCTTCCTGTTACTGACTTTACACCATTTAGCATAAATTTAATCAAAACGTTAAAAAGAAACCAGTCTTGAAACTTCATCTCATTGTTAAGTTTAAAAGCACTAAAAATCTTACAAATTACTGATTTGGAGTTAAGTCTAGTCGGTTTATATACAATCTTTGATGGGTCTGAGAATTCACACCGATCATTAAAAAAACCTTCGAAAATAGTTTCATGGAGAAAGTTTAGCTAAGCAGAAAGTTCGCAGGCCTAAACACAAGCAAACTACATCGCCAAATTGGCTATTCTTTAAAACAATCTTTTAGTTTAGACTTGTTCCAAATTAAGACTGTCAAGCTTAATATTAGAGCCTTGTTCTAAACTAGTGAACTAGAATAATTATCAGATCTAAGCTAGTTTACCTATCAGCTCCAGCACACGATAACATTTTGTTTATTCTGATGACATGGAATGGATGTAGCCGCATCCTCAAATGGAAAGAATCCTTGCCGCACATTTTTACTAAATATTTGTTGGCGCAGATTCTTCCAGCTTCTAGAGCCTCAGATGAAATTTGCTCAAACTCATTGGAGACCAGATGAATGCACAATGGGAGTTCATCTACTTTTGCCTTCTTCCTTCCAAGATCAAAAATTCTGATTTTAGGATCTGCAAATAAAAAATTTTTAGCATCTTTTTTTTTAAAAAAAAAATACATCTTCAACATAGAACATGGTAAAAATGTTTTAAAACACAAAGCTTTTAAACAGCAAATCAAACTGCCTATTAAATAAAAACTTTAATAACATTACATTTTACAGAGTTCATACAAAACGTTTTTTTTTTTAATTAAAAAGCAGTTACTAAAAAGAACTTGCAAAAATGTATATTTTGCAAAGGATATTTTTTTCTAGCCCTTTTGAAATAAAATTTGACTCTGTCAAATCTTAAAGAAAAATAAAGTTATCACTTTCACACATAAATACATTTTCCAGTTTCAAATATTTTAATAAATCTTGTTAAAGTACAGATGTTAAAGATTAATATAAAAATCTACCAATCTTATATTTTTAAATCTTATATTTTTAACACATAAGAAAAAAGGCATTTCAGATCAAAAAAAATTACAGTTACTCATTAATTATGCTTGCTTGTGACATTTAAAATTATTTGCTATTTTCTTCTTCTAACTCTTGCAATCCAATTTTTTTCCTCTTTTAGCTTTGACAGCAAATTCATCGGCGGACTTAATGAGTTCATCTATGCAACACAATAATCTAGGGAGTTTCTAAGGACTAGCTCGAAAATTCCTTGGAGAAATTTTTATTTCCAAGGAGTTTTTTCTATTTCCAAGGAACCCTGATTTTAACAATCACAATAATCAATTATCATATATAAAGAAAAAGTTTCTTAATGAATTTTTCAATTGCTTCCTAAACTTAAAATATTTTAAATACCTTTCTAAAAAAAAATCTTATATTATAAAAGCAGAAAGCCTTCCAGTTATTTACCAAAACATTTTTTTAGCTAACTTCTTTTGAGAAAAAAAATGTGTGCATAGTAATTGTCTTTGAATATGCCTTTTGAATAGTTTTGTCTTTGAATAGTTTTTTGAAATACACACATAAAATAGTAAGAGGGTAATTTTAAAATCATTGATCAAGTTCAGTTATTACATGATAACACATTCTGATAAATGTTTACTTTCATAAATTCATAATTAAATCTAGGTTATATATCAAATTCACTTATTTTAAAAGAAAAAACATTCCAGGAATCACTTTGCTGCAACTACAAACCAGCTACTTTAATAATTACTAGAGCTGTCACACTTTAATACAAAAAATGAATATCTTACTTATAGACAATAAGAGACTAAATAAATTTAAATCCGCCTTAAAATGTTAATACTTTATTGCACAAGAAATCAAAGAAATAAGACTTACCGGGTACACCTCTACAAAATCTAGATTTAGGATATGGCTTGTTTTTACAGTAACGATAGCTGAAAGAATAAAATTCACTAATTTAGTCAGGGATGATTAACAGCAAACAATACATAAACAAAATCATTACATTGCATTGGCATGAAAACACAATTTTAAAAAGTTTTAAAAAAAAACCATTGTAATTTGAATTCAGAAATAAAATTTTTAGAAGAGAAATAAATTTTTTTTTTGCCCTTCAAGTAATATGATTTTTAAAAACAGTCTAATCATACTATTAAAACTTATGAACAAAGTCAATTTTCATTATTCTTTAATTCTACACTAACTTCTTAATAAATAATTGCTTTTTGTAAGCTACAAATTATAATTAAATTAACTACAAAAACAATGAAGAATCACCATTACTTTTTTAATAACTAATAAATGAAAAAGCTAAGCTTTAAATCACGATATCGGATTTTAAAAACAAGGAGAATACCAATCTTATTGCATGATTTTTAAATTAGGTAAATACAGAAATCAAGGCGCAATTCTAACATTCAAAATATCATAAATCTGTCAATAAGACTTGGTGAAAGTTTCAAAATGTAATCTTTAGATAGTGGAAATAAGTCAAAACTTATTTCCACTATAATTAGCGATGCCCAAGAACTAATGGCATTAAGAAACGCTAAACTTTACAATAGTTGTATGTTTGCTCTCAATTTTTAGACCCGGAATGATACCACGGTACACACAGAATACAATCATTTTTGCATCATAACCAAGAGCTTAAACTATCCATAAGAGGTATAAAATTAAATTGATATGTTGATAAAATTTTATGAGCGGTCAATACAATAATGAACCCCTATTTAATGCAGCAAACATTTATGATCGGCAATAAGTTTTTGCAGAACTGAATACAGTCGAACCCCGCTATAGTGAACCTGGGATATAGTGAACACTCGGATGTAGTGAACTTTTTTAGCGGTCCCGTCCGTATTCCTATTTAAATAATGTTATTTTTAACGCTTATAGTGAACAGCTTAGAACTTGGAAACTCGGTTATAGTGGACTCAAATTTCATTTCTTTAAATATCTTTTTCAGTCCTCCATCTTTAAACTTGTAGGTGTTGGGACTGAAAATGAATGTATTCCTATAAAATGTGTCATATTACTCTCCTTTATGCTTATCACTTTTAACTATACTGTAATAAATGTCAAACAGATCATTTATCTTATACTCCCCCCTCCCTG
>NC_092209.1:77003790-77009687 GCF_043381705.1 Parasteatoda tepidariorum
ACTGACTTGCAAAAACAGACACACACAAATATATATATAGTTTGTCTACGGTAAGAACTCCCCTGCCACAAATTCTGAGGCCGTCTGCTGTTATGGAAACAAGAATAACGCATTTCAGGGAGGGTAGCTTGCTTCTCTTCACTCTATGGCTAACACAAAAAGATTCCCTTTCGTTTGCCGAACCAAGCCAATACCTGTCCTAAACAATGACCCCCACACTCCTATTTGAAATAGTTATAACCCGTTACCATAGTCATGGCCACGGGACCAGACAAATGTCTAGGGGAGTTCTTACTTTAGAACAGGGTTTCTTAACCTGTGCTTCATGAACCCCTAAGGGGTCCATGAGTTATATTTTGGGGGTCCGCTGACTACTCCTAATTTTTAAAACGTTTGGAAGCCTATTCATTGCTTGTAAAGCGAGCTATGGTAGCTATAATTCCGTTTGCTACAGTGTATCTTTGCAAAGAGGGATTTTCCACACTTGTGACAATAAAAACATAACTTCAAAATCGATTGAATGTTGAACATGATATGCACGTTGCTTTGTCGAAAACCATTCCCCAATTAAATTTATTAATTAAGGAAAAGCAGCAGCAACCTTCACAATAAAAATTCTGTAAACTATTAAAATAATAACATTAAATGTTTTCTAATAATTGATGTTTCTTAAAATTATTTTTTTCACAGGGGGGTGGTCCGTGACTTCTTAAAAAATTTTAAAAGGGGTCTATTATATCAAAAAGGTTAAGAAACACTGGCATGGGGCTATATCATTAAATTTCACTACTTATGAAAATACCAAATTGTTGTGAATGCCAAGAGATAGAGCTGATCTTAGTAGTCTAGTGCAGGCCAAGGCTTTCTCAATTAGCTGCCTTCAGGCTTTGAGCTAGATTTTTCCACATGTTTATTCCCAACAATTTTAAGTCCTTCTCAACACCGTCCAATCATAATGTATCTGATCTCCCATTTCTAATTCCTTCAATTTTAGAAAAAGTAAGTTTTTTTTAACTAGGTCCAAATCTTCACACCCAAATTACGTGCCCCAGTCATCTGATCCTGTAGGCCTTAGTAACCCTCAAAATATTAGGTCATGTATATTGTATATCTCATGATTATATAAACCTCTCCAAACATTACTTTCCTTAACTGCTCCAAAAATTGACCAAAGGATCTTTCTTTCAAAAATGAGTAGTCTATTTTCCTCTGTTCTCCCACACAAATAACCACACCCATAGCTATTTTTTTTAAACAAAATGTAGCGATTATTAATCAGGGGTCTGTCTAGGTTTTTCTGAAAGGTACCCATTTTGTGAAAATTTAGACATAATTTGCGAAAAATAAAAAATATATTAAAAAATCAACACAAAAATATGGATTTATCGCTTCTTAAGGGATACAAAAATAACATTTTAAGAAAAAGTATTTTGTGTAACTACAGCTTTTCAAATTCAGCCTGAACAGACCCCTGATAATGATTGAGAAGTTTTCATATTGTGATCTGTAGCACCAACTACAATAACCAAGGAGCCAAATATATCTTAAATTTGCAATTTTTTAAAAAAAAAACTACAGATGTCTGCCCAGGCTTGACTAAGTATTACACCTTATGAGTCCCTTTCCATGCCTTTTTTTTTAAAGTTTCTCATGGGTCGCTGCCCAGAAATTGCCAAGGCATGGCAATTACTCTGCCACAGATCACCATGCAGAAATCTTTCCAATCATTAGTTTGCTGATGTTGATATAGTGTGTGTATATTTGCCTATAGATAAAGCAAACAACATAGCGCTATATCATTTAATTTCAGCAGTTAGAGAACGCCAAAATGTTGTAGAGACAACAGATGGAGCTGACCTGCTCAACAGATTGCAAACACTAATTGTGCTACCCATTTGACTATTATTTTATCTAAGCAGACAAAACTCCAAAATGCTTTAGCATCAAGATGGAACTGATCTGCTACCTAATGATAACCACATCTACTGACATTGCTTTTTTAACATATTGAACATCAATGATCTAATTAATGATTTAGTATGAGTTTGTAGATATAGTGCGTGCTTACTTGTCTATGGATAAAACAAACAGCATAGTGCTACATCATTAAATTTCAGCAGTTAGAGAACGCCAAAATGTTGTAGGTACAACAAATGGAGCTGATCTGCTACTAGCTATAACTTTACTTTCTCTAGGGATCTGTCCTAACACTTTGTGAAAGGACTTGTTTACGTAAAATTGAGAAAAAACTTCATAATTTGTGAATATAAAATAAACATTAAGTAACATTCTTTCAAAAGTGTTTGTGAAAGTAGGGTCCTGCTACTGCAAAAAAAACTTTCCAAGAAGTTTTGAAATCGTAAATGAATATAACATTCTGCTATACTGCACAACACAGAATATTAATTTTGGACAGATAATGGAAATAAAACAACTCACAATTTAAATAATTTCAATTGGCATATTTTAACACAAATTAATAATGTATCATTTTTGACGCAAGTAAACTTAAAAGAATTCTAAAATTTAATATTTTATTTAAAAAATTTCCAGAAACTAATTTACATAATTTTCTATTTTATGAATAAATACATATTGATCAATTATTTATTTACAAAAAAAGTATGATTCAATATTAATAAGAATGCGCCCACAATGTTTGTAAAAGTAGAAATATTTTCTTAAAAACTTAGTTTGTTACGAACAGTCTTTCTTTTTTCACCTGGGTAGGGTTTATTGATTACAAAACAATAATGAAAATTAACAAATTTGTGAAGGGTCCGAATAAAAGAAAAATTATTTTGTGAAGGGTCCATTTTTATGAAAAAGATGTTGTGAAAGGTTCGTTAACGGACCCAAATTTCTTCCTAACAGATCCCTGATCTCTTAACAGATAGTAAACACTAAGATATAGTGGTGCAAGCTTACTTGCCAATAGATAAAACAAACAGCTTAGTGCTACATTATTAAATTTCAGCAGTTAGAGAACCTTAAAATGGTCTGATCTACCTATATTTATAGGTAGAACAGATGGATCCCATAGGCTTACAGATTTTATTAGTTTGTAGATATAGTGTGTGTATATCTGCCTATAGATAAAGCAAACAACATAGCGCTATATCATTTATTCTCAGCAGTTAGAGAACGCCAAAATGTTGTAGGGACAACAGATGGAGCTGATCTGCTATTAAATATCACTTATCTCATTTTCTGTCATTTGACTCATTTAACTATTTCATTTTCTATCATTTGACTATCTCTCAAGAAACATTAGTTAAAATAACTTCATGTTCTTTTGCAGGTAGAGTGCAAACTGTTATGCTATTAGTTTGTAGATAGTGTTGCTTACTAGACTATTAAATAAAACAGAAAAATGCTAACAAGAATCTAAACAGAAAGCGAACCTTAATTAGCTATAGGAACAATAGATGAAACTGATTTGCTACCTAACCACGACTACTGACACTGTTTAAACAACAGATTGAACATCAATGATCTAATTAATATTTTATTATGAATCTGTAGATATAGTGCGTGCTTATTTGCCTATGGATAAAACAAACAGCATAGTGCTACATCGTTAAATTTCAGCAGTTAGAGAACGCCGAAATGTTGTAGGGACAACAGATGGAGCTGATCTGCTATTATTAGCTATCACTTGACTGTCTCAACAGATAAACACTAATTAAAATAACTTAATATTATTCTTTAGCAAATCAGAGATAAAACAGGAGAGTTGTTAATTTAACCATACTTAGTTCCTAATTTAACCATATAAAAACGAACAGCACATCAGTCATCATTTACATACAATGATAAAATTATTATATCATTGCCATCACAATAATTACAAGAAACAAATCTCCGAAAAGTAAACCAACATGATCAGACAGAAAATTACACAACTACATGAAATAAAAAAATCCTATGTTCCCATCCAAATTAACATTCAGAAACATACTTTCTAAATTATGAAAACTTTAAACAGAAAAATTTTACTGCATAATAAACCTTAGTGTAGCATATTATAGAATTTAGTAGACACCAAAAAGCTGTTTCTATAAAAAAAATTACATAAACCAGATCAATACTGATACCAAACATTTATGCTAATTTTAAAAAAATTAATGCAAGCGATAACAAACTATTAATTAAATGTAAACAGAGAACTTCAGTAACTTTTAACAAATGTTCTAACATAATCACATATCGTTTATTCGTACTAGAATTTTTTCAAAACACGTGTAAAAGTTGGAGTTTACGACACTATGAAAGAAAAAACACTCAGGTCATACTAAAAATTATATCCTGTTAATAGTGAAAATTCCTAAAGATAATTTCATTAAGATCAATGGAGGCAAACCACGTTTAGGGATTAGGCTTAACAAATGATTTGATTATTAAAAATTCATTTGATTATTAAAAAATTATTGAAAACCAAATCGTTTCGAGATGAATTTCAAAAAAGATATCAATATATTTAGCATATTAAATGGTAGATGTTATATTTTAATAACGCAATTTCAAGCAATAATGCACCACAAATGATCGAAGTCAAAATCTGATAAAATTTCTTTAATCTAAACCAAAAACTCATGATTTGATCAGAAAAATAAGAGAGATCTCTAAACATTATTATATAGGTTAATAATTTGATGTTATGTATAAAATTAAGTTAACATATTTTCTAAGAAAAGAAAAAATAAAAATTTAATTTACCATCTTGCAGGGCGGCGACCCATCGTTCTGAAATATTAAAAAATAAAATGTCAGATAATGATCCTTAAAATGAACATATATTAATAAGTTTTTTAAAAAATAACATTTTTAAAGTAATTAATGTATACTTACATTTAGATGGGAGACAGCCACGTGCAACAACCACGAATGAGACCAGAAAAATGAGCAACTGGCTGCGTTGCTGCGATGGTGATGCCAGTACACAAATTTATTTGACAAACTTTTATTTGACAAATATTTATAAGCAGTAGCCGAGAGTATGGCCGTTCTCACTGTCTAATGCAAATTTGCATCTGTAAATTCAAAAATATGAATGAAATCTTGATTGGTGAAATAAATTTCTTGCCAATAAGCACCGTTTGTTATTTTTTTTAATTCATTTCTTTTGAATTCATTCTCTTGAATTCATTTTTTTTTGTTTTGTTGAAAGTTAGATTGAAAGAACGCGTTAATATTGTAAGCTACTCGTTGTTATAAGCACTACAAGTATAATAATATTGGATGGCGCGTTTTTTCCAGCTTAGGCGTAAAAATCAGTCGGAAGTAGTAACCCAGAAGACTTACGACAAATTTTAACCCCTAGCATCCCAATACCCCCACGTATCAATAAGAAAAACCTAAACACGAGACCGAGCCACAAAATTCTAGATGAATTATTTGGGTCACAAAGGGGCCCAATTTTAATGTCAATATAGCTTATGTTCTAAATATATATGAATGTCTTTTATCTTCTTGTAATGTTAATCTATAATTTAGAAACTTGGTCACGTATATTTTTATTGCTGATTGAACTATCGCACCAAGCCGCAAAAGTATAGACCAATTAAGGCCCGCAACAGTTGGCAAAATTAGGTCCCATTGTGAAACCTATGCAAACACCCGGAAATGACCTAGTAGCTAGTAGTTCTCTCTATATAAACCTTAAACTTTCAAACTTGACAAAATTTATTATAACAGTGTAACTGAATACGAGGTCAAGGCTCATAATTATAGATGAATTAGTTAGGACAGTAGTTAGCCTAATTGTAATGTCAATATAGCTTTTGTTCTAAATATACGTAATGGTTTATATCTAATCTTAATATTAACTTACAATTTCGAAACTTGGTTAGATACATCGTTATATATATATATATATATATATATATATATATATA
>NC_092209.1:77011509-77050019 GCF_043381705.1 Parasteatoda tepidariorum
AGCCACATCCTGTTCTTAAATCTATTTTTGGCTCAACTATGCATTTAATTAAGAGCAGGACATATTTCCCTAGCTTTGTGTGGGAAACGCGCGATCTCTTTCATAAACCAATAGCAACTACTAAGATTTCCCTCTTTCCCTAAATTAAGACATTTTACGGATTTTACTTTGCAAGATTTTCCCTAACATATAACCAAGGAGCGCAACTTTTCATGTGCACTTTTACTCATTCTCATGACTGCTCTTGTCTAATAATTAATAAATAAATTTTGTACCCTCCTTCCCGACCTATGACCTGTTTTAATCCTTCCACTCGGCAACGACAATATATATATATATATATATACATACAGAATTATTTAATTCTATTTTAAAATTGCTCTTTTTCTTTTCCTTTTTAGTGCACATTCTGTGGGCCTTTGACTTCCCTATATGTTAATCTACAATGCTTGAACTTGGCCCCATTTCGCAATAAAATATATTTAAACACGAGGAGAAGTTGCAAAATTATAGAATAATTATTTGGGCACAAAGGGGCCTAATTTTAAAGTCAATATAGCTCATGTTCTAAATATACATAATGACTTTTATCTTCTTGTTATAATAAACCTATAATTTTGAAACTTTGTCAAACATATTGTTATGACGTATTACATTATCACACCAAGTCACAAAATTATGGACGAATTAGGCGCCGCACAAAGGGGCATAATTGGGTCTCATGGCTCGCCCTATACAAATTCTCAAAGTTGCATAAGAAATAAATGAAATGTTCTAGAAGCTTGATTCCCGTCACACAGCAAAAGATGACCACCGTCCCTTAGTACAGTGGTGCGCAAATTAGGGGTCGCCAGAAGTTTTTTGGGGGTCGCCAAATTTTTATGAAATGCATTATCCCTGCATGCTGCATACTATACAGTGTACATATAAAGAGTGAAGCGCCTACACTAACTGTTTAATTGCAATTTCATGCTGTCCACTCTTTCTTTGTCCGTAATGTGTAATGTATTCTCTATCTGGCTATCCGTGGAAAAACAATATCTCGTTTTATGCAAGAATGCCATCAGAGTGTAAATACAATTTGCATCAACGTATTTATGTGAAACTGGATTTAGCAAACTAGTTTCAATAAAAACTAAATACCGCTAGCGTTTAAACCCGAAAGATGATATGCGAATTGCAATTAGCAACATACATCCAAACATCGATGAGATAATTAGAAACTTGCAGCCACATACATCTCATTAAAGGGCAATTACTGATTTTTGAATTATACAAAAAGTATTTTCTTAAAATTATAATTAAAATTAATATGAGTTAAATATGATGATGTTTTTATTCGATGAAACGAAAGAAATGCGCGAAATATACATCGTATTTGTGAACATTTATCTCTAGGGGTCGCCGAAAATTTTCTCTCTACAAAAGGGGTCGCAGTCGAAAAAAGTTTGCGCACCACTGCCTTAGTATAATATAAAGCACTGATTCAATATTCCCAAGGACCTGGTTTCGAGAAAAAGAGTAGTACTGATATAGCTTATATAATTAACAAGGGCAGATCTAAGCTAATTATTTTTTCGTTTTATTACAGAATTATTCGATTAAAAACCTTTTCAATTATCTTTTTTTTATGTACTCAGCATATATAGGAAGCAGCATATATTCCAATTAATGATTAGAAATATTTTACTCTAAATTTTGATTTATTGTAAAAAATTTAAATCATTAAATATTATAGATATGCTATAATTAATGAGTTGTAATGTTAGTTGTTATTCATAATGGATTGAAATTTAACGAGAAACAACCTTGTTGAATATTTTTGAAATGGTGAGTGCAAAAAAAAATTTTAAAAGTAATCAACGAATTTCTCAGTTTTATAAAAATTTAAAAACAAAAAAAAATCACACACATACTAATATTTCAAAAAAAGTTTTATTATTTAAAACTACGTCAGAGAAAATTAATAGGCATCAGAACAGAATATAAAATCTATAATAGACACAGCTGTTGCTCTTACTTGGTCTTCTTAAATTCTGAACAATTGGGAGACTTAGAAATGAAAATAGAGTCAAATATTGCAGATAATATTTTAATTGACCTGAAAAATAAATATGCAATTTAAATTTATTATAAACATTTAAAAACATATGCAACTACACACATAATTTTATAATAAGTCTGAAACACCCATCAAAAAAACTTTTTTTGTCAATTTTTGTTTTATTTTATCATTAACGTCTGGTAAGTGGCTAATCGGTAAGTTTTTTTTAACATATAAATATTTTTTGAATGCATTAGAATAATTTTTTTTCTCCGAATTATCTATATATATATTTCTCTTACACGGCGACAAAAAAAGCCTCATTACAACTCCCCGAATGGCAACGCTAGAAAATCGACCAATGATTGCCGCTAAAAATGTCATATGCCAAATCTAGTTGAGGTGGCTCAACATATAGCGCTTTCAAAAACGGAAACTGCAATAACCTTAAGCTAGGCAGAAGTGAGTAGTCTTTGTGGATAGATCTCTATTTTAGTATTTTGTCTAAAGCGCTTTTTTTCACGAATTTATATATTACGAATTTATTTGACGATTTTTGATTTATATCACGAATTTATTTGTTTTATTATTGTTATTAGTTATTCATTGAAAAATGAGTCTCAGTCGTGCTGTTACGCTTTAAGATTTTATACTATAGCACATTTCTAATAGGTTTAACGAATTACATGTCATTTATTTGAATTCAAATTTATTTTAATGACTTAGTATTTACTAAAAAGATGTAATTTTTTTTTAAAAAAAAAAGTTGTTATATAGATTTGAATGATTGTTTTGAATTGGGCACTTGCACTTCGAGAAGAAGGAGATCAAAAATACCCACACATGTGTTCTATGACGTCTGCGTCAGCTGATCGTTTATAAGCAAAATGGCTTGTTGAAGTTGAGCTAAGTTTCTCCAAATAATGCAAAGTGTTAATTAACGTGAAGGTAATTAAACACAATGCCATATCACTCATCGAATTTATTGAAATATAATTCTTTCTCTTCTACATTTTTATTTAACTTATATTTAATTTTATTTATGTATTTTATTGCAGCCGTGATATATTTTTGTTTTGTGTACCTGGCAACTTCGATGCATAAATAGTTTGTTTATGTTCTGCATGGCTTCGTGCCGGTCCTTGTGTTGAGTAAGAAATATATAGTGAAACAATAGAAATCTTTGTATAACAATTTAGAATGTATCATTTAAAAGAATTGATGCTTGCGGGCTGGCTGACTCTAAATATAATGGAAAGAACAGTTGCTAACGAAAAAAATGCCTCATTTCAGCAACCAATCAGGATCCAGATATCCACCCTACGTCACTTGCAGGTTAGAATTTTGTGTATTTGCAATGTACTTAAGTTAGTAGCGAGCGAAGCAAACCATATCAGATTATGTGGCGATTTTCGGGGGTTGGCGAGCGTTAGCGAGTAGGGGGCGCAGCCCACTAGTTATTGAATTAAATCATTGATTATCATAGCTGCGATGGCTTAGTGGTAAATCACTGAGCTCTCGTTGTATAGGAACCGTAGGGGCGACTTGAAGCCTACATAGTTTTCGATCGATGAATACCAGCTTATATCATAGGTAAATTCTTCCTTAAATTTGCTTGGTTACACCAAGCAAGCTTTCCGGTATTAGCGAGTGGCATTAGAAACAACAACAACGATCGACCATCTATTTTTTACACCGACAAGCAACGATATGTTTGTCACATAGACGTTTCTAAAAAATATGATCCGAAAAATTTTGATTTTTACTACATCAATTCAACTCTTTAGTTTATAATAGCTTAAAGATTTATTTTGGGATTAAGTTCAATATTCGATTATGCCTCTTTTTATCCATTGTTAAAATAAGTTTTACATCACGTTTAAAAAATTCAAAGCTATTTTTTTCTTTCTGTTAAACGGCACCGTTGAATAAAGCAGAAAATTTTTTCCGTCGCGCAAAATCGAGTAGTTATATTCCATAATACTCCATGAAAAAAATCCTGAAAGATAGAATGGAGTAATTAACTGCAAACGAGAGGCACATGCAGCATTGCAGAGGAACGTGATAAAAGTTTAATTTGTGATTTCAATTTTTAAACCTGATCATCCAACTTCATTTACGATAAATTCTAAATCTATTTCTTAAGCTCCTTGATTTTAAAGAACCTATACGGTTCTCAGTGTGCAAAAGTCAAAATACAGTCGGACTTCTACTTAACGAACTTCCATTTTGCGAATTTCTCTATTTTGTGATTTTTTTTCGAGGAACCAAGAACATTTTGGAAATGTCTTCGTAAAATAATTTCCAAATAGCGAAGTAAATTTTCTATTTAATGAACATTTCTTTGAGATTCATTTTCCCTATTTCCCAAAATATTTCAGAACGTTTCAAACTTGTTAACGCATTTTATGTGGGAAATTACCTTGAATTGATTTTCGAAGCCATTCAAATTTTATAGAAAGCAGTAAAATCTATTGACGCCCGGTGGCTGAGCTGTAGCGCTTCGCGCTGTCGTGCCACAAGTCCTTGGTTCGATCCTCGGGCCGGGCAAGGTTGACTCAGCCTTTCATCCCTTCAGTGGGTCGATAAATGAGTACCAGGCATGCTTGGGAACTAAACACTGGGGGTTCCGCTTTCGGCTGACCACCTGACTGGAACATCTGCTCCTGCACCCCAGAGCCCAAGGTCAAGGAAACTGAGATGGGCACAGTAGGCTTTGGCCGTAACCATCTAGGCCCTCTATGAGCTGTTCTTTGGCCCTCTATGAGCTGTTGCGCCACTGAGTTTAGTTTAGTAAAATCTATTTCCCTTCTTGTTTGCCTTTCAAACGAAAAATTCAGATAAAATTAACGAATTTCATCAGTAGCAATTAAACTTAAAAGAAGACACGTGGTTATGTATGTTTAAAATTACTTTTATAATAAATGCAGCTATAATTTTATACATTAATTTAGCTTTTGTTTAGTTGAAAATGTATGTAGCATGATAGTGTAACACTGGATAATGTTTTGCTCCATTATTGCTTTCAATGCAGATTTCTTTTATGGTAAAGATTTATAAAATAAATAGTAGATGCTAGTTGACAATGGTAAAGGTGTATCAATTGCTATTTTAATTATGTCTAGTGTTTATGAATTTGAAACTTGTTTTGTGAAGTTTAATTATTTCAGAAGGTATTTTTATATTTAGCGAATTTCCCTGTAACGAACTTATTATCAGGATTTAGCGACCTCATTAAGAAGAGGTGCAACTGTATAATAAATTTTTTTGATATTAATAAATTTTTCAGAAGGTAAAAGAATTTTTTTTTATTAATTATTTCTATACATACCTAAAACTTCCTCTCACATACTTTTCAGCAAACATTAAGACGCGCTTTCTTATGTTATGCATTTAACAATGGTTTTTGTATTTTTTTTCTCATTCATTTAAAGACTCCAGATCAGTTAAGTATCTGTTTAACTCAGCGAGGTAAACTTAGTTTTCTTACTTTTTATTTTTATTTTGACTGAAATCGAATTCAGATGTGCTGCCCCGCTCCCTATATATGGCATTAAATGATGTTCACTAACAATATTGTTGTGTGCTTTTTAACTTCCATATTTAATTATTCCATATTTAATTCCATATTTAATCTTATTTTCATTTCCATATTTTCCATATTTTTAAGCATATTTACGAAATTTCTCACATGTGTACAGAAAAACTAATTTTCTTTTCCAATATACTTATTAGTGCAACCCTTTAAAATACATATTTTTTGTTTGTACTTATTTTTTAAACTGACCTATTCCGGAATTATATTGTAAACAATAAGCAATTGATACAATACTGTTTTAATGATTAACATCACACAACAAGCAACAATCCTTTTTCTAATTTAGTTGGAAAAAAGTTTTAACACCGTAACTTGACTTGTGTCTTTAATTGCATTTCCGCTATAGAAATCCGATTTTAAGAACGAAAAATGTAATTATTCAACAAAGACAAATACTTTTGCTGGTGTATTTTTATCCTTAATGAAAACTAGAATTGTGATTTGAATCAAGCCAACATAAAAAAATATTAACTCATTGTTTTAAGCAAACAATAATTGAAAATATAAGGGCGTTTAATTGTATTTTTCAAACATGTAGAACTAAGTTGCACACTACTTTTTAAGACATATGGAAACTTTTCCTTAGAGATTTATTTCATGACTCATTGAATAACTTCCCTTTTCTTGTTCGCTACTGATACAAGATATCTGAATACGAAAAACCACTAAAAAAATTACAAAATATATTTCAAAATATCACCAATAAGAAGTAGGTCAAAAAAACTTACGTTTAATGCTTCCAGTACCATGTAGTTAATGCTTCGTCATTTGAATATTTTGTGAGGCACAAGGAATTTAATTTTGTTTATTGAATGAAATGTTTTAAGATTGTCCTCAGTTCTCGTGTCTAGCATAGATCGACTTTGTCCAGTCACGGATAAACCATTTCTAGGAGTATGTTCTACCTTCGTCGAACATCCTTCTGAGCCATGATGCGTGCAACGTGAAATAACTGGAGAAAGATTATTTATCCTTCCCCTGTAGCCTGTAGATCCTACTATAGCACCTTGTGGGATTGCGCCTCCAAAAGAGTTCATTTTTTGCGAAAATCCACCTCCTAGAGCTCCCATAGACAGTCCATCACTCATGATTCTATCACCTCTTGCCAAAAAGCCGTCTGAAATACCTCCATTTCTTATTAACACCCCCCTTGAAAGGCCACCATTCCGTGATATAATTCCTCCATTTGCAAAAATTCCATTTTCAGGTATTCTTGTACGCATTGTCGCCGAATTCATACTGTTTCTTAATTCTCCATTTGCTTTGTTTAGTCCATTTTGATTACCAATACCAAAAGGTGCTGGATTACCAGTTTCGTGCTCTAAATTCTCAATCCTCGCGAAGTTATTAAATCCTACAGTTCCACCTCCTAAAATGCCTTTTAATCCTAAATCACTTGATTTGCTTTTAAATAAAACTTCTCTTTCCTTATCTCCAGACTTAATACCTTCCATATTATTACCAAACACTTCAAATCCTCCACTAGCTATAATACCACCAAACCTTCCGGTGCCACCAATTATCATTCTGCCATCAGCTTCTTCACGTCCTCCATTGACCATGCTATTATCAATCCGTTCAGACCCTCCACTTTCCATACTTCCGTCAAACACTCTAGACCTCTCATTTGCCACATTGTCCCTATAGTTCACAGATCCTCCACCTAATTTACTACCATTAAGGTCTCCAGAACTCCCACTTGATTTGCTATCATAAAACTTTCCAGTTCTTACGCTTGTTTTGCTATCATCAAATTTTTCAATTCTTTCACTTTTCATGACAGTTTCAAACCCTTCAGATCGTTCACGAGCTATTTTACCAACATACCCGTTAGATCCTTCGCTTGTTAGACTACCATCAAGTTTAGGTTTTACATTTGGATTACTTCTATGAATATTTTCTGATACTTCACTTAACAGGCTGCTACCTAATTTACTAGTATTAAGGTCTCCAGAACTTCCACTTGTTTTGCTATCATAAAACTTTCCAGTACTCACGCTTGTTTTGCTATCATCAAATTTTTCAATTCTTTCCCTTTTAATGACAGTTTCAAACCCTTCAGATCTTTCACTGGCTATTTTACCAACATACCCTTTAGATTCTTCGCTTGTTAGGCTACCATCAAGTTTAGTTTTTACATTTGGATTACTTCTATGAATATTTTCTGATGCTTCACTTAACAGGCTGCCATCAATACTTCCAGTTTCTTTATTCAATATAATACTATCAATTCCACCGCTTACATGCCTACTATCAATACTTTCAGATTTTCGGCTTATCATGCTAGAATCAACAACTTCAGTTAATTCATTTTTTCTATCAGCATCGACCTTAGTTTGTCTATCTGCTATACTTCCATCAGTGCTTCTAAATACTGCATTTGACAGGTTACCATCGTTTTCTTCAAATCCTTCAGTTAACTTGATCTGTTTACTACCTTCAGCTACTTCGCTAGTTTTATGACTATTAAAGCCCGTTCCTCCATTTGTCATACTACTACCGACAGCATCAGGGCCCACACTTGTTAAGTTTCCTTCTAACGCTTCAGATGCTGCAATCGCCATGTTACTTTCAAACCCTATAGATATTCCACTTGCTATACTTCTATCTGACGCTTTCGATCCATCAATAACTCTACTAACATCATGTTTATTTTCGATAGTTCCTGATTCTTTCCTTATGCCATCAATATCACTAGTTCCGTCATTAGTAATACTACTCTCAATCCCAGTTCTTTCATTAGCTATGCCACTACCAGTTCCTAAATTTGCCATATTACCTTCAGACCCACCGAGTAAATTACTTGTTATACCGCCTATAAACATTTGAGATCCTACGTTTACTAAACTACCACTTAGCTTAGTTTTTTTACTTCCCATACTTCTATGAATAATTTCTGTTTCTTCATTTGTCTTAATACCACTTATGTAACCAGTTCCTCCACTTGTTATGATACCAGCACTGTTACCAGTTCCTCCACTTGTCATAATACCATTAATGTTACCAGTTCCTCCACTTGTTATAATACCAGCACTGTTACCAGTTCCGCCACTTGTCATACTACCACCAGTTCCAGTTCTTTCACTTTCGATGCCATCATGAGTATCTCCTTCATGTGCTATACTACCATCAAACTGACCGACTCTTCCATTTGATATGCTAATACCTAGCTCTCCTGACCCGCCTGTTGTCATACTACCACCAAACCCTCTTACACCTATGCCAGCTCCAAAGTTAATGCTACCTCCAAATCCTCCCTCATTTCTTTTGTGCATCGGATTGTTTTTAACTGAATCTTGACCCACTCCATTTATTTCTATCGGCCAGCAGTTTGCATGTTCAGTCATCAATAGAAGCGTGAATAGAAGTGTATAGATGAATCTCTGAAAAAAAAAATAAACAAGAGAGTGACTACGGTTTAATTCGAAAAAGCTGAACTAGAGCAAAAAAGCAAGCAAAGAAAAAAAAATTCATGAACATGCTTTTTGATTACGACGTTTTTATTAAAAATGTAATAATTTTTTCTGAGCATCAAAAATAGCAAAATGTTTTTGTTTTAGCAAAATGTGCTTAAAGTTCACCCTCTTTCTTTCTTCTTACTTCCTTACTTTGCTAAAATGTCGAGAAAATTTTATTAAATAATTTAAACCTCTTTAAGACGATTTTCTGCACACTTTCACAAGGTAATGTTTCGTTTTTCAATAGAATGAGAGATGCTTGCTTTAAGTTTAAATATGCGAGGATGAATCATCTTCCGACTTAGGACTCCCACTCCCAGACTTTTTCTTGCTTCCGTAATGGAAAAACCTTCTCCCCTAGCCATTCGTGTGGACCCGTGGCGGTAACTATGGTGACGAGGTATTACTATTTCAAATAGGGGTGTGGGCTCACGGCTTAGGACTGGATTTGGCTCGGGTCATAGAGAGAAAAGGAATTTTTTTCTTCGTTGTATTGTGTTACCCCTGGAACGAAGAAAAGCTATAGTGCGGCTTTGAGGAGAACTCCTCCAGACTGAAAGTCTGGGGCTGTCTGCTGCTATGGTAACAAGCGAGAGCACATTTCTGATGAGGGTGAAATGGAGGAAAGTAGGTGTCGATTGGTTTAGTTACGACGACCTACGCTAAGATTAAGACGAAACTATTCACCCCACACCCCTATTCGAAGTGACCCTTCCTCGTAACCATAGTACTCACCTTGACGCGAGACGGGTGTCTGGAGGAGTTCTCCTGGAAGCCGTACTATACCTTCCCTGAAATATACTATTTTTGTTTCCATAACAGCTGACGGCCTCAGACTTTGTGGCAGAGGGAGTTCTTACCATAGACAAACTACACTTCAATGACAAAGATTATAACCCCCGATTCGTCAACCATCTACCACTGCTCGTCAGCACTGCACAAGCCCGGTGCAGAATTCGCCCTGTCCTCGTTGAGATTAGAACCTGGTCACCTCTTTGGGAGGCGAGTAATTTATCCCATCTATCAAGAAAACTATCAAGTAATCTATCAAGAAAGTCGACACTCAGAACATAATTACCTGCTTGATTGGTTGCCAGCTTCGTAAGAAGAGAATACTTGACACTCCATTAAGTTTCCTCCAGCAATCAAGCAGGTTTTGATGTTTTTAATATTTATCTGCTTAAACATAATTAGTTAGTTTCCGACAGCTCTTTAGTTTTATTGTGTTGTAGAACTATTGTGCTTGATATTAATCTGTGCTTTACTCCTTTCTTAAATATTAATCTTTCATAATCAATTTGCTTACTTTTTAGACTTTATTTTTAGCGATTATTCTAAAAGTATATTGAGTGTGGTGGTTTCCAGAACATAACTGTGACTGTGACTTAAAGGATTTAGGCAACTGCAAAGGAAAGAGTCTATGAATCTCGAAATTTGATAATAATGTGAAAGCCATGACCATCTATAAAATAATTAAGTAAAATCACACATTATTAAAAGATAATGTAAGGAAAGATATATTACCCAAATTCCAATTATTTTGAAGTAGTTAACCATTCTTGATAACTTTTCAAAAAAGTAGAACTCCTTGATGAAATCTGTATAAATGTATTACTGCGAAATTCACACCAAGAATAACATTTATAAACTCGGCAGATAAGTAAGATTTTAGAAATTATGAGAACTTACCAATAAAAATAACAAAATAGAACAATGGATTTAAACAAAATACTTCTAATTCAATTATATTACCTAGAAAAATAATCATTTTTAAGTTGTTGATTTTCATTTTGGAATGCGTGACACAATTCAGAACTATGAATGTAAATTTATTGTGAATTCGGAGTAATAATTTTCTCATCAGTGCTATGATAAATAACTTTACATAACTGATGATACTTATGATCAAAAACTTTAAATTATAGGGATCAACATGACATTCTGTTTCTTGGATTGTTTTCTTTACGTGCTTCTCTATTATTTTTTGATCCTTTTATTTATTTAATAATCTGAAAATTCATCCTAAAAGAACAATTTTAAAGAAATTTTAAAGTTATTTTTCCTCTTTTTAATTGTCTACAAAATAATAATTATCTGTAGACAATTAAAAACAAATCAATAATTATCTGCATGTAAATAAAAATCAATCAATTTTCTTTAGACACAATTAAGATCAATTTGCAAAAACTCTTCTGAATGAATTTTGAAACATTTCCTTATAATATTGACTTAAAAAGTAAGCCAAATATTTTCACAGCGTCTTCAGAAATTATTTTCTTTAGAATTAATAATATTAGTAGCTTTAAATATTAGTAGCTCGGTAATTTGAGTTGGACGGAACCGAGTTTAGCTCGAACTTTCGAAAACTCGAATTATCGAAAACATGAAATTTAATAAATATTTAAATGAATGATAAC
Organism: Parasteatoda tepidariorum; assembly: GCF_043381705.1. Taxonomy (NCBI): domain Eukaryota; kingdom Metazoa; phylum Arthropoda; class Arachnida; order Araneae; family Theridiidae; genus Parasteatoda; species Parasteatoda tepidariorum. The sequence continues at coordinate 77,023,027 of NC_092209.1, forward strand.
AAAGCAATTTTTAAATTTAGTTATTTAGTTGAAAAATACGTTATATTTAAAGAAAATTAATTTGTATTAGAGGATCAGGGTACATTTACTGCATTACACTTAGATACATTATACAATATATTACTGCATGAGATTAATTGTATTTTTAAATAATTGTATAATGTTTTTTGTTTAAACACACTGCTCCTTTTTCGCTCAGCAATATCGTGCCATCATTGAAGTAGCATATTGTCGTCGGAAGTTTCCTCAAGCTGTTGCTCAACGTATCACATTACAAACCCTAGAGCAGCTAGGCCAGTGGTTCCCACCCTCGGGGTGATCGCCGGGTTCGAATCCTTGCGATGACAAGTCGATTCGAATTCTGACCCGGCTTGCACTGACCAGAGTTCTAACGTAAAATATCTTCAGTGGTAGACGGATCATGGGTTAGAGTCCCCTTGCCATCGGGTTAACCATGGGAGGTTTTCGTGGTTTTCCTCTCCATGTAACGCAAATGCGGGTTAGTTTCATCAAAAAGTCCTCCACAAAGGCGAATCTCTCCTAATACTTGATCCAGGAGCTCCCTTGTCTTCTGGATTGGGTTCAAAATTGCAAGACTACGGAGTTGAACATTAGTAGTCGTAAACTCAAAATTGGGTCTGCTGTTCAACGACGGTTATAAAGTAAAATGAAATAAAATTAATAATAATAATAAAAAAAAAACAGAGAATCGCTACTCATCTGGGTCGCGTCAACATATTTAGTAGAGAGAAGAGTTAGTTCGGTCATGCATTTTCTCACAAACAAAGAAGTATCATAGGAGACATTTGTATCTTAATTAGGAGACATTTGTATCATAGGAGACTAACGCTTAAATCTGACGAACAAAAAGCCTGATATTCAAGTCTACTGAAATCCATCAATACTTTAACTGAAATCCACCAAGCATAAGGCAGTCATTGAAGAGGTTAAAATGAACAATTGAGTCTTCAAATTTTCGGTTTGTACGAACTGAAAATTTGCATTACGTTAAAATTTACATGCACCAGATTGCATTAACAAAATAAAATTTTTTTCAATTATTTCGCTTCAAATTACATCTCTTTTTGAAAAAAGAATTACAGGAATAAATTTATTTATTCTTTAAATTGAAAAAAAATATAAATCAAGGAAAAAGTCTAAAATCAGAGCGGAAGCGATGTAATGATTTTAAGCTTCACAAAATTTAATTTTGAACTGTACCATCGATTTTGTATTAATTTTGGGATTTCAACATTTAGTACAGTCTTTAATCCATACAATATTTTAATTGTTTTCATTCATTTTATATACTATGGAAGTATAATAGTATGGTGGTAGTATAATAGTAATTTCCAGAATTCAGCTGTTAGTAGCTGTAGCAACCCAATAAAAATCTTTGAATTTTTGTCGACTCCATTCATGTACCAATGCTTAATTCCTGATTTATTCGCTTTTTAACTGTAGCAACTTAATCCAAGTTCTAATCGGATTTTGATTGCTTAAATTTATTTTCTATACCTATGGTTCTAATTCCTTTTTTAAATGAATATTGATTGCTTCCCCATAAGCCAATCAAATTACGACGAAGATTTGACGTCGCGGCCATTTTGTCCAATTTGTCAGCTTTTTCATTGCACTCGATTCTTTTTTTTTTCTCTTTATACTCGGTTTTATTTTATTTATTTATTTTTTTTGAGAAGTACAATTGGAGATTAATTTGGAGGGATATGTTGATTTTTTAAAATATGAAAAATGGAGTTATTGGCCTTCCAGAGTAAATAATATCGTTTTACTAGCTGTTAAAACTTGAATGTTGATCAATATTGATGATTATAATATCCCATATGCACTTTAAAATTAATAATTTCCATTATTTTTGCATAACAACACGATTCTTTTCACACCAAAGCAAGGAAACAAGGTTGAATTCGTTTGATAAATATCAAAGTAATTTTTAATATAACGTTCCTTTATAGCTTATTTTTTATTCTTTGAAATGGTAAGCTGTCAAAGTTGGAAGAGCGAATTATATTCAAAATTTGGAACATATGCTCGTGAATAATTGAACAATTGAGTGGATTATATTCAAAACTATTTATAAACTCATGAACAGTTTCTTTTGCCTTGACCTAGTTGAAAGCAGATGACGGCAGGATCTATTTATATGCATTATTAAGCACTACTTTGTCTATCTTCCTTAATTTATTTATGGAATTAGTTTGAGTATTTCTATTTTATTTTTTATTAATTAGCTTTTTGTCATTTATTTTATTTTATTCCTTGATTGAAACTAGTTACCTGGAAAAAAAGAGCTGCATTTTTTTAAAAAGCTAATGGATGGTCGACTGAATGTTTGATTTTTGACTGAATTGTTTAATAACAAATTTCCTAAAACCGAAAGAAATTTAAAAAACTTCCGGTGTATCCTTCCACTTATGTTATGCTTACTAGGCAATGTGAGAACAGGCTTAATATTCCAGGAAGTTTTATTATTATGATTTATGTTTATAAATTTACGCTTAATTTTACCGTTCTGAAAATATTTTCTGCAATTTATAAATTCTAACAGGTCGTAAGCCTAAAACAAATTAAAAAATAATAATAATATAACATCATACAAATAAAGTGCAAGGTTTGCCATGTTTTGAGCGTTATCCCTTTATTAATTATATTAGTTTTCAGAATATCGCCTTTTTTTCGTATAGCATTATAACATGCTTATGGAGTCTTCCGAATTTACTTATTGTTTGAAATTTAAATTGAAAGAACGCATTATATTGTTAACATTACATGGCGCGTTTTTTTCAAGATTCGGTGTAAAATTCAATCAAAGCATTTATCCTAGCGCTTCGCTTCTGAATGCGGCTGTCCCACAGTGGACTGATTGTTAAGACACGGTTCCCAGCAGATCACCGAAGTCAAGCATCACTGGCTGCAGTCAGTGTGCGGGCGGGTAACCACTTGGATCAGTCTGCGTAGGGACCGAGGGTGTGCGGCATTGGTCCTCGTTAAACTGTTCTACCGTAAAGAGCTCGACTTCGCGTGCAGGTCGTTGGGTTACAGAAGCAGGGGTGCCATCCTCTCTGCGGAGGATCAAAATTGTGATGGCTTGTCTTCGGATCATCCTTAGGGATGTTTCCCAGACCGTCGCCAATAGCCCTTTGTGCAGCTCTAGTGTGACGCAAATTAACTACTACTACTGAATGCGGCTCACGGACTTTTGATCGTCGCATAAAGAAATGAAGAGCCTGATGGCAAAAATATTTTCCCGAATAAATCTCACCGAAGGAGATCTTGTTTTTTTGACGTTCTTTATTATGAATTTTTTTTTTCGGAAAAATATTTTTCGCCAATCAGGTTCTCCCGTTTTCTCTGCGGAGATTGGAAGTGCGTGAACCGCATTCAGATGACATCACTAGCAGAATCTGATTTGATCTTGAAATTTATTAACAAGAACCAAGAGAGTAAATATTGATCCTTTTCTTGGAGACTTGAATTTCAATTTAACTCATGGTACAATCCAGGATATTTGGTCAATTTAGGAATTGGTAACTGGGCGGAGTGAGCTTGACGCTAGCTTTTATCCATCAATCTTCTTATAACCCTATATTGNGATTCTGTAAGCTTCAAGCTTAAAAATGTCAATCACGATATTTGGTCAATTTAGGAATTGGTAACTGGGCGGAGTGAGCTTGACGCTAGCTTTTATCCATCAATCTTCTTATAACNTTTGTTCTCATTTCTCATTCTGACGCTCTTGACCTTGACATCTCGTATTAAAAAAAATAAATAAACGAAGCTGTGATGTACTTTATGGTTTTTGCATTCATGACATTATTGTTGTAATGAAGTATTGGATTGTGTATTATTTGTTTTAATCGATATTCAAAAGATATTTTTGTTGTTCAATACATGCAATTTTACATTTAAATTTTTAAGTTTCCTCTTCTAAACTGCATTTCGTATTTCTAGATGTTTCGTTAAATAAACATTTCACTGTCTCACTAATATTGCCTTTCATAAGTAAGTTTATATGCATGTACATGAAAGCTTTTGTCTCATTAAATTCTCGAAACATATTTACTTTAAAAATATTTGATAATATTTTTAAAGTAGTTTTACTCCATAAATATTTAGTTATTTCTCTTAATTTATAAAGTAGTTTTGCTCTATAAATATTGGTTCCTCCTGCAACCAACTTATGAAACAGTTTTACATCCTTATTACAATCTTGAATATATTTACTTGGTTAAGCATTTTTAGGTAAAAAAATTGTTTCTTCTTTAGAGTTGAAAAGTCCCTTTGGTCACGTCTTATAATGATCTTCAAGTCATTACTCCATTTTAAAAGTAACTAGTATTATGACACTTGCACTATATTATTCCTAAAAATGTCATAAATTTTTTGTGTAGACAAAAAAAAGTTCGTTCTTAAAATACAAGACAATGATACAATTTAGCCCCTAAGCTATGCCCATCTGATTAAAAAATAGGAATAATTGGTATATTTGATGTTTTATGAATAACAATTTAGAAAATAAGTCTACTGATTAAGGAATTAAAACACTCATAAGAACCAATTATTCTAATTTAGATAATTGTAAGTATGTAGTGTTGCTTTGTCTGTTTATTTTTAATAATTTATTTTAGCTTCGTTTTTCTTTAGTTTTCTTTTTCTGAACCTTAAAATTCCGGGTATAGCTTCGAGCAAAAAATATTCACATTTTCGATCTGCACTTCCTTATTTTCACATTCCTAAAACTGTTGAAAAATTTTAATAATAGCATTATTTTTAAATTTAGTTTTAATTTAAAGAGCTTTATTGTTATACTTTGTACTTATTAATTAATTAAGCTTATTACCTGTTTGTGAACATTTTGTTTGATTTAATCTGCTTTACATGTTTTGTAGAAATATTGCTTAAATGTTTCATAGTTTTAATCCAAGGTCATTCATAAAATTATAAATTAAGCATATATTTTTCTCCATTATATAACTATTAGCTATTTCAAGATCTACTGTAAAATTTTATATATGATATATATATCAGACGGGTATAAAAGCAAACTATCTGACAAAATAAACTTATTGGAATGTTCGGAAAAGAAAAATTTTTCTGGTTGAAATTCCTATTTCTATAGATATTTAGTTTTTCTGTAACTTGAATGAGGTTGGTTCAATTCTACGTAACTAGTATCAGTTAATTTAATAGTGTTCTTGTTAGAAATTATGCTAATTAGAATTGGCTCTTATAAATATGATAACTCTGTTGAAAAATGATGATTTTCATGCTGTTACTTAATGTTTTCATCACAGAAAAAAATGGGTGAGAAATTCTCACTCTTTCTCAAAAACAGGGTGAGATTTCAAAAAGTTAAGTGAGATTTCTAAAAATTTTTAAAAAAAACACACACACACACACAAAGAGACTTGGAAAAAGAATCATTTCTTTAATTATAATACATTTTTAACATCTTCTAATTTTTAAAGCATTGAATGTTTTTGCTGCTCATCATATGGAAAATGTTCTACATCTACTTTTTCATCAGCTATTCTCTTTAGGTTGCTCAAATGCGTATTTGTTTTGTTTCGATTGTTTCTTCCCATATTTGTTTCCTTTTCATTCGTCCATTTCGGAGTAGAAGATATTGCCTTTACAAGGTATTTGTCCATCTTACATTAATGCTCAAAAAATTTGAACGTCTTACATGAAGAAACCTTACCTACGGTAAGCATGTAGTTGCAGAGAAATGCGTTCTGAAAGAGGTTCCGTGATTCCAAGGGATGGTGTTCTGTTGTTCTTAAAGGTTCTGAACAATACTGGTAAATAGGGAAGTTAGATAATAAGGCAGATGTTGAAAATAATGAAGGATCCAGAAAGAAAAGTGAAATGGATTTTATTGTAAATGGCGCAATGAGAAATTCGTGAATTCTGAAATTGGCTTATAGAATGCACGAATTTCTCGAGGTAATCATTTTTTAATGCGAGAAAAGAAAACAATATGCGAGATTCTCACGTTCTCTCGCTATAGTGAAAACACTGTTATTTAACAGTAGTGATAGTTTCTTTTATTTCTATTTAAAGAAGATTGAACTTCTCTTTAAAGTTTCTTAAGTTAGTAATAATTAAAGCTGAATGCTGTAAAAGCACAAGAAAAACTATTTTATTTAATCTAGATATCTAGAAGAAAATTATGTGTCTCTAGGGAAATTATTTATCTTTTTTAAAATTACTCAGTAGAACTCCGGTTTTATATTCTCCATTTTGTAGGGTCAGCTGGGTATGAAATCAAGCTTTTTTCAAAAAGGTTTTTAAAGAAGGTTATCAAACCATTAACTTTACTTTAACGTAAATTTCGATGCATTTTGTATACAATGGATTCATTTAGATTAAAAGTGAAGCATAACTTATCAATTTTGTTTGATTGTTTTCTTACAGTAATGCATTCAAAAGAATATGTTTTGATATAGGTACTTTATCCTACTCTGGTATAAAGTGGGTTTAGTTTTAAAGTTAGTATATATTTCATTAAAAAACATATGTCCATTTTATATACTTGAACATATGCAGTATATTATTTTAAAAACAAAAATACTCTTAAATAAATGTATCTTGATTATATTATTCTTAATTATACTATTGTGGTGTTTGATAGCTTATTTGATGTAAAAAAAGAACATTCTTCTTTATTGAACATTCTTTAATATTTAATAATTTTCAGCTATTATATCAGGCGGACTATCTCACCACAATAGAATAGTAATTTATCTTAAACCAGATGTTTATTTTGTATACAGTTATGCTCTTAGAATGTGTTTCTATAAAACTAAATAAGTTAAAATCAACAGAAATTGAATTTAGGTATGGAAAAGCAAAATAATGGTAAAATAGAATAAATTTATTTTTAGAAACGTAAAAAGAATCGCCTGTTGACGCCAATGATGATTACTTAAGTGGAAATATTAGCCATTTGGTAGCCAGACAACATGCACAAAAAGTCTATGTACATGTACTATTTAGCTACGTATATGTACTAAAAATAATTGATAAACCTACTATTTATTATTTTAAGAGAAATATAAAAAATAGCCATACCATTTTTATGTGAATGATGTTTAATTAATTATGGTTTAATAGTTACGAATGACTACTAGACATGGTACTAATTGGTTTAGGAGGTACTATGCTATTTATTGCCATGCTATTTATTGTTGCCAATGATGCCTAATTTTAGTAATACACAACTAATAATATTATGAAAATTGTTGTCTTAATATGTAACAAAACCATTAATAGAGGTACAAAGTATTATAATAGTATGTTTGGTACCTATTAAAACTGCATCAATACTGTACAGCTTTATTATTGGAGGAATGCATTTTTATTGCCCCTCAAAAGTAGCATAATTGCTAGAAACATAAGCACCAGAAAAAAATGATGGAAATTGACAGGGGAGGGCGGTGGGTGGTTCATACACAAAGCAAATCAGAAAATTTAGTTTTTGAATTCCTTTTATAGTCATACAGTTTTTAAATTAATAAGAATTATTCAATTTTTTAAATAAATTAAATACAAATAAATAAATGGTAGATAAAAATTTAAGATATAACCGAAGAAGCAAAAAAAAAAAAATTTTTGTGCCAATCAATTGTCTTTACAAGCAAGCATAAGAGTTAGTAGAAACTTTACTAAACCTTTCTAAAAGAATAAGAAAACCTTAAAGATATGAAAAACATTAATAAGCATTAATATTACAGTATTTATATTTAAAAAAGATTTTGCAGGTTTAAATAATATTTTTGACGAACTAAGACTACTGCTGTTTAAAAGTTATGACGTCTAGTTTTTGATCTGTTTTCATACAATGTCATTTTTAATGGGAATTTAATGTCTTTCTCAGTAACTATCATAACAAACGCTTTTAATGTTAAATCTGAAATCACTCATAAGCACATTTTTTCTTCTCCAAAATGATTATGCTGCTGTTCTATCCCTGTATTTTGGTAATATTTTTAATTGTATAATGTGTATATTATATTGTTATTTACCCTTATCATTCTTCGCTTTAAAAAATTTTGTTTTCAAGTTACAATGTAGGGCTATAATCAGACAATTAAAATATTTTTTTGTTACTTCAGTATAAAATATAGATACTTACTAAAGCTAACACAGAAGAGGAAAGAAATATCCTTACAAGGCTTAGCTAAGCCTAAACATATACCCGCTTTACCCTATTTAATATTCTTAATTTTGTTTTTTTGCCCCAATTTTACAAACATTTGCATTGTAAGTATCGAGAGGGATATTTTTGCCACTGTATCTAAAAGCAAAAAACATCTAAAGATTGCACATTTTTTCTAGTAGTACATCTCATAACTGTCTATTTTTATGAAATATTCTTAAATTGTTTTTTCCCCGATTTCAGTTTATCCCGCTTTGTGTCTTTTTTTTTATTTTTAAGAAAATGTAAAATTGGGGTTCCACCGTATATATTTTTTGTAAATGCATATGCATAATGTAAATTTTTTAATTTTAGATTCTCATAATGGAAAACAGAAAAGTATTTTTAGTGGCATCAGCAGCTCTTATGAATGCTGTCACTGTTGGAATTGCCTCCACGTATTCTTCTGCAGCCACTGAAAATATGAAAAATGGTAAATTGAATCCTAGCGATGTGGAAGTTTCATGGATTGGCAGCATTCTTCCTCTAGGAGCTATTTTAGGAGGATTAATTGCTGGTATATTTAATTTTTTTTTAATGATTTGGAAAAAAATAAAAGAATTATTTAGAAATATTTACTTCTTTAGTGGTTTTGTTTTTTATCCATAGATTATACATTCAAACCCCGCTATAGTGAACACAGTTTATAGTGAACTCCCGGATATAGTGAACAAATTGTGCGCCCCCGTACCTTGCTACTCACATATAATGTTATTTTTTTGTGGATATTGTGAACTGAAAAAAGAGAGGCAGTTGGATGTTATGAACTTTTTTCTGTCTTCGGCTGATTTATTTTCCTCATTTTTTTTGTAATAATTTTGAAATTTCTACTTCAAAATAAATACATATACAGATTTTTAAAACCATTTATTGTATGGAATGTAGCAATAAGCATTTATCTGGTTTGCTTCATTATTGAATTGCATTATTTAATTGGTTCAGCATTCAAAGAAGCTGCAAACTTCCTGTATCTGGACAAATGCTTCAAGTCAAAGCCGATGAATTTGCTAAGCGATTTGGTGATACTACTTTTATGTGCTCGAATGTCTGGTTAGACAGGTTTAAAAAGCGGAATTAGATAAATTCAAGAAAAAATATTGGAGAGTCGGGAGGTGTTTCTATATCTGATGTTGAGGATAGCTGACCGGCTAAAGATTAAAAAAAAATTTTGGGTGCACGAGACGAAGCATAATAAAAAATAAAAGTTAACACATTTTTGTTGTATTATTTTTCAGTAATTTTTGTATTTCATTTTATTGGTCAGTTATTCAAATGATGCGTAATAAAAGGGGGAGGAGTTTGGAACTATTAGTTAAAATTGTTTTCGGAACGGTTATAGTGAAGTCCCAGTTATAGTGAGCCAACCCCCCATTATAGTGAAATTAAGTTCATTATAACGGGGTTTGACTGTATTTTCTTATTTACATTTTACTCATGCATGATGAGAAAATATTAGCACCTTAAAACTAATGTTAGAGACTCAATTTAAAAAATAATTATAATGAGAGGGAAAAGAGATCCACAATCTTAGATATGTCGGTACAAAGCGAACCAAAAAAAACTTTTCTCTTGATCCTGTAACTGTCTCATATATGAAATTAAAAAACAGAAATTATTTTTTGCTATATTTTGTAAAAATGAGTCTTTGATGTAGATCAGCTTTTCTAAGAGTATTGGATTGTAACCATTTTGTTTTGTTAAAATTTTTGTCCTGTTGGTTTTTCATGAAGTGTAATTACTTGCAAATAAATTGGGGGGGGAAATCTAAAATTAAAAAGGTACATGAAAGAAACTCATTTAAAATACCAATCACAACTATTACTTTAATTTTATATATTAAATCAGGGCTCGAAAAAACTCAGATATTTTACCCGTCCCCGAGGACGGCTTGTCCAACAATGTACCCGTCCTCCTTTGAAACTAACCCGTCGCATCTAAATAAATAAAAATATTATTTTTTCTTATTTATTACAAACATTTATATAAATTACACAATGAATTAGTAGCTACTACGATTACATTATACAGTAATAAAATAAACATTAGGTTACTAATGGTAAAACCTAGTATTTCTTTTATGAAATAATTAATTTCTTTTATGAAATAATTTAAATGACAAAAGTCAAGTTATCTGGAATGTCAATTTATCCAAGGGTACTGCGTTTTTTAAATGAATCAAATATGACGTTTGCCAGTTCCACAATCAAGCCTATGATTTACCGAGGTTTCTGCACAGAAATCTGAAAGGGTTTTTCCATGTAGGTGGATGTTCATAATTGCGTTTAACGCTTACGTAATGTGTTTTTTTGTAAGTTCATTGCTGAAAAGTCCCTTTCAACTGCTGCAGTATTCCTAGACGGAAAAAACATCAATCCACCATGCGCAGTATGCTGCTGTACGGGATTTCTAGATTAGAGGGTCATTTTAGAAGTGAGGCGCTAGACTCTTGTAAGATAACAAAAATTGAAAGTGTATCACAAACATTAACGGACGTCTGATTCGAGAAATCCGTTTTCCGCGGAAAATTTTTGACCGCCGAGGACAGGCGGTTTTTTGAGCCCTGTAGTAAATATAGATAAATAATTATGTATTTTAATTAAATAATCACGTAATTCTGTTTTGTCTGCTTGCTGTGTAGTGTAATTATTTTTAAATTTGTACAATTGAATTGGGGAAAAAAATTGAAAATATAAAAGTGCTTAAAAGAAATTCTTTAAAAGTTCCAATCACAATTATTACATGTAGTAGTTAGTTTCATAACAACTTATTTTTCTGAAAAATCATAAACTTTAATTGTAATTAATCTTCTTACTGTGCTTCGCCTGATTTATTTACATTAAATTAATTTATAGATAAATAATTAAGTAATTTTATAAATTTATTTTGATAATCTCCTCCTTACAAAAAAAAAAAAAATTATACATGTTCTAGAAATGAATTTTTTTTTCTTTAAAATGTAAATGCACCCTCATTGTTATGATTAAAGCTTTGAATTACTTATTTTAGCCCCAACATGGTATTTTTTCTAATATTTGTGACCCACAAGTAATTTAGTTCTGTGTTAACTTCATTGTGAGTTTTTGATAAAAAAAAAATTTAGAAATAAATGATATTTTAAATAACATTAATAAAATATTTTCAGTGTGAGTATGCCCCTTGTAACAAAGTGTTGTGTTACAGATCTTTTAAATGAAATTCTAAAATTTGCAAATCAGTTTTCTTAAGGATTAACAATTTTTTCATGCCTTATATTTAATATCACCGCTTCCTTGTTTACCAGTTTCTAGCTCTGTAGTTTGCTAATTTAAAATATGTTTTTACTTAATCAATAAAGTTATTTAGAGATTGTGCCAAGGAACTTGAGATTGATACTAAGTTAAGAAAATCTGCTTTAATTAATCACATAAAAGCATTTCTAATATAAACTGATAATTAATATCATTTTTCTTTTTTAAATTGTTTAATCTTTTGTATGTTTTTGTTTTTGAACAATATATTATTTTTTGCTTTATATATATATATATTGTCATAGTGCGTCTTTTTGTACTTTTGTATTCTACCATTCTCGATAAATTTTGATACATTACAATATTCCACATCCTTTGTAAAAACTTTCCCTTTTCTTTAAATTTAGGTTATTTGTCTGACAGAATCGGCAGAAAAGGAGTCATGCTTTATCAATCTTTAATCCTTGTCTTGGGCTGGCTGTTTATTGCCTATGCACCTAACCTAATGTTTGTTTACATTGGCAGATTTATGACTGGCATATGCTGTGGATTAATTTGTGTTGTAACTCCCATGTATGTTATTGAAATATCTACAGCAGAGATGAGAGGCAACCTGGGTTCAAGATTTCAATTATTCATCTGTAAGGGCATTATAATTTCATCCATTCTTGGAGTCTTTCTTCCATGGCAATGGTTTGCCATTGCAGGTGCTGTTGTTGGAGTTTCGGCACTGTTATGTGTTCTCTTCATCCCAGAATCCCCACGTTGGCTTGTACTTCAAAATAAACAGTCTGAAGCTGTAGAAGCTGTAAATTTCTTGTATGGTAGTACTGGTGCCTCGTCTGTAAACCAGCTAGTTAGCGAAAGTTTAAACATAGAATCTTCCTCTATTGCGCTTCATGAAATACTTCACCCAACATTTTATAAACCTGCTTTCTTGTCGATCATTTTAATGATTTTTCAACAGTTTTCTGGTTCGAATGCCATCCTTTATTATACTGTGTCTATTTTCAAGCAAGCTGGTAGCTTCATTAATCCGGTTTTTTCAAACTTGTTGGTTGCTGTTGCTATGTATATTTTCACCCTAATTGCCACTTTTTCCATGGATGTCATTGGAAGAAAGAAGGCACTATACCTATCTGGTATGGTTACTGCAATATCGCTAAGTGCTATGAGTGTGTATTTACTTGTAAGTTCCCATGACAACAAATTCAAATCCAACTTTAGCTTTATGCCACTGGTGTGCTTAATAATATACATTGCTGGTTTTTCATTGGGCCTTGGTCCTATTCCTTGGCTTATGATGTCTGAAATGTCACCCGTGAGAGGTCGGGGCATAATTTGTGGGCTTGGGACTGCATTTTCTTGGTTCTTCGCATTTATAGTTACGAAAACATTTTTACAGATTGAAGATCTTGTTGGAAACATTGGAGCATATTGGATATACTCTGGATTTTGTTTGTGTGTTTGTTTCTTTGCATCTTTCTTTCTTCCTGAAACCAAAGGTCGAACTTTAGAAGAAATAGAAAACCATTTTGCAGGAGGGGAATCTCGTTTACAGCGATTGCAGGAACTTTCAAATGAGAGGTATTCTGATTTGGAAGGTTAAAAGTATTAAGACAATATATTAACTTATAGAAACTATTTTGGTAATATACACCCTTTTGTTCATTTTAATATAACTATACTTGTAGTAAGAATTCTGTGTTATAATGTGTGTTTTTATTTATACTTATTTAAATTGTAAATAAAGCTGTGTTCATTGTATGTGTTATATTCTTGTTACCTCTAGAATTCCTTTTAAATTACTGTGTGGTATATGATTATTTCATTTAGTTCTAATTAGAAAAACAAGATTCTGGTTTTGATAAAGTTTATTTGAACTGAACATTAATAAAAATTATCAACTAATCAAAACTGTTTTGACATGATATTCATAGAAATACATAGTAATAACTGCTAAAATTAACTAAAAGATTTTATGTAAATTTTTAAAAATAAAATATTTTAAAAGGATAAATAATATGGTTGTTTGTTATATATGACTGATTAGCTAGAAAATTAATTTTTTTTCTTAAACTATAAACTATTTACTTGGCAATTATGCAAAATTAAAGAAAAAAACGTTAAAAAAAATTATTTTTTATTAAACAAATTTTTTTAATACATAATTTCAAAATTTCTTTGACGCATAAAAAGATTTTAAATTTGATCAAACATTTAATTCTATTTTTTTAGGAAACTGAATTTATTCATTTTGTGTGTAAATTTATAGGTTGTTTCAGAATTAAATTATTGAAAAGCTTATTGAGAAGAGATTCTGAGTGATATTTTAGGGAATTTTGAATCATCATCTTTACAAAACAGAACTGCAGTTTTTAATGAGAAAATATATTTACCAAATATTTTTTCCCATTAAAGACTTCTTTTAATTGTTAAGTTATAAACATACATTTCACACTAAAAATTAAGCTGTATACATACATTTGATACTTTAAATAAAGTTGTATGTATACATACAACTTTATTTAAGCAAATACTTTATTGTTAAACTTTAACAACACTTTATTTAAACAAATACTTTATTGTTAAACTTTAACACACAACTTTATTGTATAAAGTTGTACATACATTTGATACTTTAAATAAAGTTGTATGTATACATCTGTCTGATCACAATCTTTTTTTAATGTCACTTGGGGTACCTTTATCAACTAAATTCCTAAATTGGTCTGTTGCCTTAAAAACAAAATTAATTAAATACTTTTAGGCCCTTTTGCATCAAGTGTATATGAAATAATATATAGTGTAATTTATAAATATTTTTTTTTGTTTGTTAGTTGATTCCAGCTATAAAGTAAGTGCAAACATGTATAAAATCTTCCATTCGTCTAGTTCGTAATTTTTAACACATTTATTAAAAGAAAGTAGATACTTTTCAGATGCTTATTAAAAGCATGGAATAGTGATGAATTGTTTTAATAATAATTATAGTTGATCTGTTTAATAGATCGAGGGAAAATTAGCTTTCTCACTCTTAGTTACAGGGGTGAATGTTAAAATGTTAATTAATGCATACTTGAACTTAAAAAAGTTAAAAGACAGAATGTGAATATTAAACTGGGAGAAAGAGCGTTTTGTTTAGAATAATACATAAAGAAAAAGATTTACAGAAAAGGAATAACGTAAAAAGATTAGTAGAAGCTTTTTATGTTCCATATTTATTTATTATTATAATTTTTTTTTTTAAAAAAAGGCCGTATTTCGAACTTAAAAACTATTTAATCTATTTCATTCAATCGAATTGCGAATGCAGCCAGCCAAATAGTGCATTATAAGGTTGGTCGAAAAATAAATCGGTTGAATATTTGCTATTTTTCCAAAATCAATCGGTATATTCCTACCTACACTGAATTAATAAAAAGTATTTATCAATTAATATTTTAAACTATTTAAATTTCTTGAGTTAATTTCGTCATAGGTTATCTTTATATAAATGCAAATTCTATGACCCTGTGTTTGTTACACTAAAAACAGTAAAAATTCATAGAAGTATGCATTAGTTTTTAACGTCGTCGATAATAATGAATGTCGATTTCAATAATAGGCTGTTAAGAGAGGAAATAAAATTGAATGATAAAATATACAGTACAACAAAATGCATATTCTTTTGAGGTGTGCATCAGAAATTCTAAAAGTAGCAGACGAATTTTTATTTTGTTAAAAGAAATATAACTTAGGGATTGATGGTCTCTAACCATGGGTAAAAGCGAGACCGAAAAGAGGAAACGCTGGCAGTAAAACATTCTCAGTCTATTTTTCGGAAGGAGTAAATCTCTTTTCTTCGTCAAACTTCTCTACAATATCTACTTTTTCATGGAAAAGAAGCAGTTTTATGTATATGCTATAATTACATATAAAAAAAATCTTGGTAGTTACAGAAATTTAAATTTTCTAGGAAAAAAAATGCTTAAATGAAATGCAATTCATACCAGTTTTTGCTCTTTTCTGTCTTGGTTGGATAGGTTTTCAATCTTGTGATCAGGGCCCGACATAGGCCAACACCTCCTAGAAAAGAGTAGGCCTCTGCACGGGTTACCATAAATATCCTTTAGTAGTCCAAACGTAATGACATATTTCGTATTTTCAACCACTGCGCAGCTTAGTACCCCGAACGTAATGACATCTTTCTTATTTTTCATCAACTGCACAGTTAACTTCGTCACATCGGACTACTAAATTGATCCGTGCTGAGGCCTTCAGACTTCTAGGAGGTGTTGCATAGGCCCTCTGCTTCACTACTTCAGTGATTAAAAATTGAACTTTATGGAGGTATTTAAATTTTTCACCTCATTATACTTATATAACAAGAAAATTGACTAGAGCTTAAATTAGCTATAATGCCCCCCCCCCCTCCAATGGTCCGACGAAATATCGTTCTGTCCATTTTATTGATTTTCAGACAATTCTATGCGATATTCCGATTGCGGTTTTCTGATTGTTAACTTTGTCATCTAGCTGCGCAAAATTCCTAGCCTTGCTCACATTAGGGCGGAATTCAGCTAAATTTTCCGAATTATGATGGCTCACTTAAGCTAATCAAAAGCCTGTATTTTTGTAAACATATCGCCTTTTGCTACATGTAAAAATGCGGGCTTTTGATTGTCCAAATTTGCCCATCGTAATTTGCGACAATTTAGCTAAATTCCGCGCTAGAAAGCCACGGATTTACGAAATATAGATTTTTTGTGTTAATACGATAGATTAATAAAGAAGCTAACAAAAAACTGACGGAATTTACACTGTACTGATATTTTGTTTAAAAAATTTCATTAATGAAGAAAACCTAACATAAACTTTCGATTCGATTTATGGTCCCCCTCCAAAGTGGGGCTCTGGGCAACAACCCCGTATGCCCCTGCCTTTGTCAGGCTCTGCTTGCGATACAAATAAATTTATTAGCAATATTTCTGTATTGCTATGTAAATAATGCATGGAATGACGTAAAACTATTGTTCTATGTTTTACTGTTTCACAACAATACAGAAAATAAGTAAAATTATATCGCCGAATTATTCTACTACCATCCATATCTTCCTCTTGCTTACTCCAAAATAATAAAAAGCAAAGCAAAATAATATCAGAAAATAAAAAATCTAATATTATATAGCATCAAAACTAAAGGAAAGTAATATTATGGCGAACGCTAGATAATATTAGTTTGCATAGAATCTAATATTATATTATGCAGAGCAAACAACGACCTCTTGTATCTTTCTAGCATTAGAAGTTGTTCAAGATAACGTTAGATTTTTCTGATGTTATCTAATATTAGATGCTACTTGGGAAGAGTTAAGATTATTAGAATAAAAGAAAGTGTAGTGTTGTACGTTATTCACTTTTCTGTATTAATACTAGATATAAATTGAAATATCTTCCATATTGCCCTTTTTTTTATATATTAACTTAAATAGTGGAAGGCTAGCATTGTTTAATTTTTAAGAAACTTACAATGGGTTAATCATAACATTTTGAGGGTCTTGAAAACTTTTCGGAATAAAGGACTTCTAACAACTTGCCCGTTTATTGGGATTACTGTATTCAATTGCCTTTTTGTTAACTCGTTTCTGTATTCTTCCTTTATTTCCTGTGACATAAATTCTTGCTCCCGTTCGACTTGATTTCCTTTAGTAAGCTTAATCGGAAGTATTTTATTTTATCTTAGAGCAATATATCCCCTTCCGGCAACTATGTCATTTAGTTTATTTAATAAACGAGCTTAAATATTTTGTCAGATTTCGGACAATGGTACATAATAAATGCCAATGCATTTTGATAGTAAGTTATTACAAAGAAATGCTACTTTAAATACGACAATATCCCTTTAAAAAAATAAAAAATGCGTTTGCTTTTTAACACCCATTTTTTCTCAATAAATTTTATTAATCTAAAATAAATCTCTAAGATTGAAGAAGAAAAAAGTAGTATCAATAAAAGTACAAGCACAAAAGAACAACTTTGTCCATAACAAAGCGGGCTACAACGGAAGATTTTGATAAGCACTTGCAATTATAAATATAATTTATTTGTAATTATAAATATAATTTATTATTGCATTTATTGTTCTGATAAATTATATTGTTCTCATAAATTTGACATTCATACTAGAAATGTTCAGAAATTTTTAATACAGGATGTTTCTCACTCAGAATTCTTGATAAATCTCCTTGATAATAAAAAATTAAGTGAAATTTATACATAAATAAGGTACCGCTAATAAATTTTTAAGCGAGGTACAAACAGAATCATTATCAAATTCTCACGAATAGCTATTAAAGAGACTTTAAATATCAAACCAAGTTTGATAAATAGATAAAATGTTTCTAGAAATGCCTTTAACCTCTTCTCAATTTTTTCAAGCAAACCAGCAGGCTTTAATGTTTTCATTCTTATTTTGATCATTCATGATTTTTTCGGTTTTGATATTGTTTTTCTCAATAAAATATTAATACGCGACCTAAAAACATATCTTAAGGAAGGTGATTAAAGAACACCCTGTATATTTTAGCATTAAATTTTCATAATAAACTTAAGTGCAACTAAAATTACTCGTCCTTTGAAACATTTTTTAAAATTCTTTTTATTAATAGACGAGGGCAATATTAATCTTTGCTCGCTTTGTTTAACAACCCCTTGCAAGCGACGTCAGGTGTGGGTCAGTCAACCAGGTTCGACATACATGGGTGACATAATTTGTCCATTTAAATCCGATCCTAAAATTTATTCAGAATGATAATAAACCCATGCGTTTAACTTAACTCTCTGACTGAACGGTATTTTTATTCTAAAATATTTTTTCCTCTCAAATATTATTTTTCTCTAAAATATTTGTCCTGTGTTTCACGTGTGACAGTCTGATGTCATTTGAAGCCTAGCGTTCCATCAAATACGAATTCAATAGGGGTCGGGAGATAGTCTGGCTGGTAGGGAGTTGGACCCACGTACGAGAGTTCATGAGTTCGATCCCCGTCGACCGAAGAATCCCTCTGTATTACTGGTGCACATTAAATTTGTCGGGGTCACAAAGTTTTTCCAAGTTCTCATAACAAATTAATGCGTAAGGGGTTACTGGAACAGAGATTGATCTGGTTCAGGTCAAAATTACGATCTGTGGATGGATGGTAGGTGTGTGAATGTGCCCACCCTGTAAAACGGGCTGTGACGTATGTTGTCTCCGGCTCACCTTCAGGGATGTTACTCAGACCGTCGCCAATAGTGCATTGTGTAGCTTTAGTGCTATGTAATTAAAAGTACCGCACTGTACCAGTTACAGATATCTGAATCTTCTAAATTAATTTATGATCATGTCGTGTTATTTTTTTCTGCCCATTGAGAATGTGCGAAATGATTTGACAACAATTTTCATTTCATAAAAAATAACCAATTGTTTTGCTAAAATGTAATTAATTGTTTTATGTGTTTCACGTGTGACTTTAGTATGATAGTCTGAAGTCATTTGATGCCTACTGTTCCGCCAAATAAGAACTCATTAAGGTCAACGTGGAATACTATTGACATCCACCAACACTTTCAAGAATTTATAGTTCCACCACGATCCGTGACATTCAGAGGGGTCAGTTTTCAATCCGTAACATTTTATTTTTTATTTTATAACTATCGTTGAATATCCAACCCAATTTTGTGGGTTTATGACTACTAATGTTCAACTCCACAGCATTTTAATTTTAAACCCAATCCTGAATTGGCGATCGAAATGGTCTGCAGGTGGCGTAGAGCGGAACTCTCAACTTATGGCAACACTTCGCATGTTTTCCCCATAAGCGTGTGGAGAGTCATAGAGAAAGGAAGTACGTTACATTTTCTCTTGATTTTCATATGGAGTAAAATCTTTTAAGTTGGAAAACTATATGGAACTAAAAACTACATTAAACATAGTTGTAAAGAAAAATATCAGGGAAATTTAAAAAAATATTTTTATGCAATAAAAAAGAAAATATTATGAAAAGAGTACCGTAGTACACTCCTATACAACTGAAAAGAGGAGGAGAGGGAAGGGAGAAGGGCCAAAGGCATGAAACCGGTCTCTCCCTAGATGACGTATTCGAGCGTTGCGATCGCCAATACAAGCGAACTCCTGGATCAAGAATTGGGAGAAATTTCCCTTCGTTGAGGACTTTTTGATAGATCTAACACGCATTTGTGTCACATAAAGGTCACAAACCTCCCAAAGTTAGCCAGATGGCAAGAGGACTCTAACCCATGATCCGTATACCACTAAGGATATTTTACGTCACTGTGATCGGTGTGAGCCTGATGCGGAATTCGTATCTACCGGCCATCGCTGAGATTTGAACCATGCTCACGTCATTGGAACGAGAATGCTCTGTCTGAGCCATCACGGCTAGAATCCGTAACATTAATATTTTAAGCGTTAAACAGACAGGAATAGCATGATTGGTAGGACGTCTGGCTCGTGCTCGTGAGTTCGAATTCCACCGGCTAATAATCCGGGCCTTGAAGTCCTCCAAACAAATCAGTACCTCAGTAGTAGTAAATTGGAAGTTGATAGATCTTTGGTTCAGGTCAAAATTACGATCTGTTGATGATTGAAGAAGCATGGATGGTTCCTCCCTGCAAAACGGGCTGTGATCTGCGTGTGGCTGAAGTCGTATTCTTGTTCATAGATGGCACCACTGAAAAAAAGAAAGGCACCTTTTTTTTCTTTCGGATTTTCATTATTTTTCTTTGTTCTGTAATTTTCTTCCATGTTTTCTCTTCATTTTGAACTTCCTCCGCAAATAAGTAATTTAAAATAACCATGGACAAATTCAAGAGAGCAATACCTATCAATATGGTTCAAGAGAGCAATATGGACATTCCGCTAATTTATTTAAAATGTGTTCTGACGTAAGTTAATATTATTTTGTAATATTAGAATGATCTTTCGCTAATATTTCTGAAATCTACTGTACTATCGACTACTTAGGCACCTTTGTCATCTGAGTCGGGTTCAATTCAAGAAGGTAATAAAAGACAAAAAATTAATTGCAGAGAATTTTTTTTTCCAAATATAATTCAATAAAACACAACGATTGAAAATACCATTTTCTTTAGAAAATGGTATTTTTAATCGTCAAGAAATAAATTATTAAATTTGAAAAAAATATATATATTACATTGGTTGTGTTTGGGAATTGCAATTTATCATTAAAAAAAAAAGAAAACAAATTTTTTTTTTGAAACACTAATGATTAATTTTGTAAAATGTATAAGTTGGGTAATTGTGATAAAAAAGAAAAGTCATAACAAACAAGAGAAAAGTAGTTTTTTTATTTGCAATGCAATTTTTTTCCAGATTATTTAAACTAACAACTATTTAAAAGATACTGTTACGAAAATTAACTACTACTTAACAAAAATAAATAATTAATAATCTAAGTTAGCAAGTTTAAAGTTTATTTCATGCATTCGACCTTTTTAATTCAAGCTTATTTATTGCACATCATTTTGATACTTATTGCACCTTTAAAATTAAAAGATTTTAGTGGTATAAAGTTACGCATTTTATCATTTGAGGCAGGAAATAAAATAATTATAAAAAATAATCATTAATTAATAAAATGTTAATAAATAAGAATATAGTTTTAAATGATGGATAAATTAAATAACCATTATTTTCTTAAAGCTTTCTATAATATATTTAAAATTTTAAAGTTTCATATTCTTATGATGAAATTTCTGAATGAATCAATTACACTTATTTAAAAGTATTCAAAGAATGATTTTTGGAAATTTTAAGAATTAGAAATATATTTGATTTTCTGTTGTCATTTTTTATTTTAAGAATATTTATCATTTTTTTTTTTTGGCAAACTGTTAGTAAATATAGTTATAAGTGAATCGATTCATTTTATAATAAATAAAAAATGCAAACATATTTAATACAAATATTACAAATTAAATTCTTGAAGAGCAAAGATTAAAATAAACAGATATTTAATTTAGACTATGTAATTGTCAAAATGAATGGGAAATTCATCCCCATCCCCTTTCAGACAAAACGCACCCTTCTGAGAAAGAGATCACGATCCCCTAGCTAAGGGAAACTCATAACTAATAACTTTTTAAGCTAACCTGTTCCTCTTTTAGTATGAATTAACTTCAAGAGGAGTAATTTTTTGGAAAAAAAAACTCTAAATTATCCCTTAACATGATTCAAAGCGTTTTATTTTCAAATGAATACTACAGTACAGAACCCGTTATCCGGAATTCAGAAAACCGGAAAACCAAAAAACCGGAAGCAAATTCGATAAATTTTCCCGCCATTTTTTAAAAAAAAATTTCTTTTCCTCATAAAATTTTAGGATTTTTCTTTCTTTTTTGAAAGATGTTAACCTTACAGTCATTTTGGAAATAATCATTAGTGCATTACATTATCGTTTTTTCTTCTTTTTAAGATTATTACCAAATATTTTTTTTAGTTGGGTTTAACAATAAAAAAAACGGCTTTTGTACCGATTCAGAAAACCGGAAAAATCAGTTATCCGAAATAGCGGATAATCGGTTCCCTACTGATTACTAATTGAACAAAAAAGCTCGAACTTAATTTAGTAAAAAATATACTTCCACATTATAGTTGATTCCTCAAAGCTGCTATCAGTGCTTCTACAAATAATAAACAGACTTTAGACCACTTCATTATTTTGATAATAAATTGAAAATAACTATGAAAATAAATATAAAATTGAAAAAAATAATAAATATAAAAAAATTTGGAAAAACAAAATGCAGTTTTGTTTCTTTTCCATAACATAATATACTGACTTTTAGAAATTTCTAACTTTTCTATAGTCCTGTACTACATATAAGGTGTATTCAGTCAATCAACCATAATGTATGTTTATTTTTTAAAAATGGACATCACGACCTACTTCGAAGACGCCCGCTAGATAAAACTTTTCGTTTGTATAAGAATTTACATTTCTTTAACCCATGCTAGATGAGTGAAGGTTCATTCTCTATTAAGTAGCACAAGTTAAATTATTACCATCACACTCTGTTACAGAAACTATTTAATAACTCGAAAATATGATGTTAATGTTTTAAAACTCTCAGCTGATTCTAAATTAAACATTTTAAAAAGGAAATTTAAAATTATATATTTCAAACTATTTTTTTATGTAAATCCTCAATGCTATGTTATAACATTTAAACTTTTATTTATGTAAAGACAATAATTCAATACATCATTATTCAGAAAAGTAAAATTTTTAACTAATTAAATTTTGGACTAAATTTATTTTATCTTTGAGACTAGATTTTTGGTTTCGAATAAAATTGTATTTAACAGATATTTTGAAGTCAGACAAACTTAGATGTAATCATATTATTAGGGACTTTGAATCAGTAGGTTTTAAAATTAGTTAAATATTATTGATCTTTTTAGTGAGAAATATATTTATCCCAGTAGCCTAAGTGTTATATACAAGTTATTTTATGTATCTAAGCTAATTGACTTAAAAATCATATTTAATAACTACTTCTTGTTGCTAATCTGCAAAAATTGAAAACTTAAAAAAATTATAAATTTCAATTGATTATTAACATTTACCTAACAATAAAAGACATTAAACTTTTTTAGCTTATTTACCTAATATAAATGAATTTTTTCTCAATTAGAGAAATTTTCATTACAAATATTAATATCAAAAGTAATTTTAGATATTAATTTGGTTTTTTAACCACTTGGTACTTTTTAAAAGAAAAAAGAAACATTTGGTAATAAAATTACAACAGCGACTTTTATAAAAGCAATTATACAACATGTGTTAGAAAAGATTTATTAAATAAAAGATGCTAAAAATAATTTTAATAAAAGTTCCTAGAAATTTTTTTTTTCCATTGAAAAAAAAAAAAACATATTAACTTGAACTCATGATTCTAATGATAAGAAAATAAATAACAATTTATATTTTAGTCAAATATAACTGATTGTAAATAAAGTAATATAATCCAGTAATCAAGATAAATTAAAACCAATATGAGCATGAATGCAAACATTTAGATCCCTATTATTTAGAAACTATTTTATCACATACTTCAAAAGCATGGTGTGTCAATAGTATAAACCAGTGGTCGGCAAAGTGCGGCTCCAGAGCCGCATGTGGCTCTTTAGTTCCTTAAGTGCGGCTCTATCACAAATATCCACGGAAGGCGCAATAATATTTTCATTTAAAAAAAAAACTTGGTAAGAAAAAAATTATATCTTATTTTGATACATTAAAATTCTTCTATAAATCGAGAACATGTATAATTTTTTGTTTAAGTTAAAAGATGGATAGGTATTTAAAATTTTATATTGTTGTAAAAAGACGTAACAAACATCGAGTTTAATTTTATTAGTTTTCGTAAACGTTAACACAAACCATCATGTACAAGCTACCGGCTGAAATTATTCGTATGTTTACGGCGTACTCCGGTGTGATACAAAGGTACCACAAGCATGACCGCGCATACTTTTTCTAAAGTAGTGGGCATTGTTCGCATTAACAAATATTTATTAAGTATGAAATTTAGTTTTATTTAGTGTAATAAAAGTTTACTAAAGAAGCAGATTTAGCTCCCAATTTTTTTAAAAATTGTTGTAATGTTCATATTTGGCTCTTTGGCCGACCACTGGTATAAACCATCGGTCGCCAAACTTCTTTGATCATCGACCCCTATATAATTTTTCAAAATCTCCATCGACCCCCACAAAAGTAATTTTCTGTTAATTAAAATAAAATTCTATTAGATACTGTGTTTGTACATTTATTTTATGATTTTAAACAATTATTAAAGTAATAGTACATTGTGTAACAATGTTTTTATGAAAAGTATATTAATATTGAAATACCTTATTATTAAATAATAAGTAATTATGCATAAGTAGATATAATAAATAAAGTAACTAAAGATTTACTGCTTCTTGATCAATGAGATGGGTGTGCCTGGTGTTTTTTTGCAAGGTTCGCTATATTGGGCTCGAAATTGGTAAATTTTGTAATTTTCGTAAAAAAATACAAAGTGTGCTATAGTTTTGTCGCGGGCTGTACTAATCCATATTATTAATGTTTACCTTCTTTTTTGTGCATTGATAATTAAAATTGATATCTAAACCAAACTAATAGTTTTATCGAAACAATAACTAATTATCCAAAATTATAAAAGTTTTAATAATGACACTGCAAATATTCAACACAGTTTACAAAAATAGCTGAAACTGCGTATGATATTTGCATTTGTAACGTCAATGCTCGTCACACGTGACATTTAGACAAGTGCACATATGCAAATGACTCATAAACTGTACTGAGTTCGTGCCACTGCGCGGTGGTACGTTAATACTTGTTTCACCCCAATAAATATACGTTTATTAATTTATCTTTTATAAAGAAACTGATATTGAGTCAATTATAAAAAAAATTCACAAATTTTACATACTTAATTAGGTATGTGTGATTCGCGTATTGAGAACTTTTTTTTTCCAACCCACAATCGATCCTTTCGATTCGGATCGACCCCCGCTTTTGTTAAATAGACCTCTGGTATAAACAATACTGTATTTAGTCATGTGACATTTCTGAGAAAAACTCTCATTCCACTATACTCTGGGACCGATCAAGACAAATTCAGGCCCAAGGTCCACCAAATTTTCCAGGCCCCTTACAAAATATTTCGAAATTAAATTTCTGAAGAATAGTCCTAATAATAAAAAAGGAATTGATTAAACTGCATGATTCAAGAGAAACATTCTAAGAAATTTTGAAAACCTGCAATTGAAGATTATTTTTCTAAGATAAAGTTTACGCATCTGTATATTAAAGCAAAATATAAAACAACAAAACAATGTTGTGCCAAAATAAAAATAGTTTGGTGACCACAAACAACAATTGAACAGTGATACAAACAATTGAAATCAGTGAACAATGCTAAAAGTCACTGATTAGCTGGATTGTTTTTTATTGTAAGCTGTAATTATTATTTTATTTAGTACTTAAACCAACACAAAGCTAGCAGACTTTTCATTAGATTTAACGATAAGTTCAGCATGTATACTGAGATATTAAGGTTATTAATTACAATTTTTATTTTAAAATACACGCAAAAAATATCCAAAAGTGCCAAAATTATAGCTACTCATAGAAAATTAAAAACACATTTAACTAATAATTTATTTAAATATCACACTTTTAAAAAATTAAAACTCATATTCAGTGCATTCACTTATGCCGTTGACGTAAAAATCGCACCAATTCAAATTTAGCTGTACTTTCGAATTTGATTCGTGCAATGTTTACACGAGTTTGGTTTATCACAATATAAAGAAAATTTGAAATAAAAAAATGCATTTGTTTGAGAAAAGTTGTTTCTTTCAGTATTTAAAAAAATAGTAATATAGGGGTTTTTTTACTAATTTTTGAGGGCCCCCAGATAGTGTGGGCCCTAGGCCTGTGCTTATGGGGCCTCGGCGATAATCAGGCCCTGACAAAAAGGTTTCTTACCAGTGAAAACACAAACAGTAAAGTCAGCTTTTAAATATATATATATATATATTAAAAGAATGAGGTTTTTCACCAGTATGAATAAGACTACAATAAATTAGATGGACCTTAAGTGGAAAAAAAAAGAAAACTATTAACATAAACAAAAATATGGCTTTTAAATAGCGTGAACATGACTGCGACTAATTAAATATAATTCTTTCTTGAAAAAGCTTTATTACATATAGTACAAGAGTAAGGTTTCTTACCACTATGGTGAGTCAAACTACCAAAAAACTCTTGTTACATATTTACATATATTACAAGAATAATGTTTCTCACCAGCATGAGCATGATTGTGTTTTGTCAGACAAAATTTTTGTGTAAAATTTTTATAACATATGATAAAAGAACAAGGCTTCTCACTCTTTCTGTGAAACTCTTATTTCATATACTACATAAATAAGGCTTCTCACCCAATATGAACACGATTGTGTCGAGTGAGATTAGCTTTTTGTGAAAAACTCTTATTACATATACTACAAGAATAAGGCTTCTCACCAGTGTGAACACGACTGTGTGCAGTAAGATTACCTTTTTGTGAAAAACTTTTATTACATATACTACAAGAATAAGGCTTCTCACCAGTATGAATATGACAGTGTGTAGTGAGATTACCTTTTTGTGAAAAACTTTTATTACATATACTACAAGAATAAGCCTTCTCACCAACATGAACACAACAGTGTGCAGTGAGATGTCTTTTTCGTGAAAAACTTTTATTACATATACTACAAGAATAAGGCTTCTCACCAGTATGAATATGACAGTGTTCATTCAGATTCCTTCTTTCTGAAAATTTTTTATCACATATACTACAAGAATAAGGCTTCTCACCAGTATGAACACGATTGTGTCGAGTGAGATTAGCTTTTCGTGAAAAACTCTTATTGCATATACTACAAGAATAAGGCTTATCACCAGTATGAACAAGATTGTGAC
>NC_092209.1:77052698-77098113 GCF_043381705.1 Parasteatoda tepidariorum
GTCATAATTTTGCCACATATCGTTGGTTCAAAACTAAAACGACACTTCTGCACTATCTTCTCATGTTATTTGAATGAGAAGTGAGTGCAGAAGTGTCGTTTTAGTTTTGAACCAGCGATATGATTACATGGCGTCATGAATACATAGACCAAATATTCAAGAACGAATTCTTTTCAAAATGTAGCTATATTTTCTAAGGACCTGTCCATATTGGAGTAAAGCAACTTTGTTTTTTGTTAATCGATGTATATAATAGAGAAAAAATTTCTGTATATTTTTTCAATTAGGACTTTTTAAAATGTGGATATATGTGCCGATAGAAAAAAAAGTCTATAATTTCCTTCAGTTTCCATAACGCGATCAAAAACTTTTAGATTTGAAACTAAAAAATAATTTTGATTATTATAATGATTTTGTCTTGAAAAGACCTTCCTAACGGTATAGTAACCGGATTCAACAGGTTTATAAAATTGGTATTTTATGATTAGCATTATATTTAGGAGGCTACTGTGGACATGGGGGACAAGAGGAGACAACATGAATAGCTTCCCCCCCCCCTCAGTCATATTTCCTAGGTGAGATGCCGTAAATTGGTAATATTTACGTGCAGTGAACCAAAAACGTACCACCCTGAATAACTTTTGATTTAATGATCGGATCTTCACGTTCTAGGACTCCATCTTAATAATTCGAGGGTGTGACTTCAAATATGAAAATTGATTAATGCACGATATTTTATTTTAAGTTACGCAATCAGACACAAGAACATACTTTCCCTGAATAAACATAACTTTTGTTCAACAGATTCGATTTTCTAACCCCCGTAATATAGGAGGTAACTGTAATCTGGGAAATATGATCCCAATAGTTGGGTCGGATGAGCTATCCAAAGTTTGGACCCCCAAATGTTAAGGGAATTGAAAAAATTTTGCACATTATTATAAAATTCTTTTATCTAAAGATAATTCCATGTAAAAAATAACTTTTAGTAAATATTTATTATTTTTTATTTAATAATAGTCTAATGCTGTTGATCATTTACGTCGCACTAGTGCTACTTAGTGCTAGTGCTACTAGTGCTTTTTTTAGTACACATTAGGCTATTGGTGACGATCTGGGAAACATCCCTTGAGGTTTGATCCTCTGCAGAGGGGATGGCACCCCCGCTTCGGTAGCCCGGCGACCTCTACGCGAAGTCGAGCACTTAATGGTAGAACAGTTTAACGAGGACCAATACCGCACACCCTCGGTCCCTGGACAGACTGATCCAAGTGGTCACACACCCGCACACTGACAGCAGCCAGTGATGCTTGACTTCGGTGATCTGCTGGGAACCGTGTCTTAACGATCCGTCCACTACGGGACAATAATAGTCTGAAAACTTTTGAATCGTAAGGCAAATTTTTTTTTTTTGTATCATTTCAAAGTATCTAATTCCACATGGAAAATACAAAATTTGAGCGAAATTGGTTGATTAGTTCTTGAGAAATTGAGTTTTATAAGTACGACTTTTTTAAAATTTAATTTCTCAGGATTAATCGATTTCGCTGAAATTTTGTATTTTGCCATGTGGAAAACTTACAATGTTTTGTTATTCAATTTACATGCGAACAAATAATTTGTTTTCATAAACATATTCGCTAACATAATACATAAAGAGCTAAAATGACGATTAGAGATGGAGTACTGAAAGTTTTTGAAAGGGCCTGCGCCAAAAATTTTTGCCCCAGGGCCCCGAGGGGTGAAGTTACGGCACTGATTTACATCCACCAACCCCTTCAAGAATTCATAGTTCCACCACGATCCGTGACATTTTGAGGGGTCAGTTTTCAATCTGTAACATTTTATTTTATAACTTTCGTTGAATATCCAGCCCAATTTTGTGGGCTTATGACTACTAATGTTCAATTCCACAGCATTTTAATTTTAAACCCAATCCTGCATTGGCGATCTAAATGGCCTATAGGTGGCGTAGAGCAGAACTCTCTACCAACACATGGCAACACTTCACATGCTTTCCCCATTAGCGTGCGGAGAGTCATAGAGGAAGGAATACGTTAGTTTTTCGCTTGATTTTCTTATGGATTAACATCTTTTAAGTTGGAAAACTATGTGGAACTAAGAACTGCATTAAGCATAGTTGTAAAGAAAAATATTACGGAAATTTAAAAAACTATTTTTATGCAATAAAAAAGAAAATATTAAGAAAAGGGAAAATATCGTAGTACACTCCTATACAACTTAACAGAGGAGGAGAGGGAAGGGAGAAGGGCCAAAGCCATGAAACTGGTCTCTCCCCAGATGGCGTATTCGAGCGTTGCGATCGTCAATAGAAGCGAGTTCCTGGATCAAGTATTGGGAGAAATTTCGCTTCGTTGAGGACTTTTTGATGGATCTAACCAACACCTCCTAGAAGGAACAGGCTTCAGCACGGGTTACCATAAATATCCCTTAATAGTCCAAACGTAATGACATATTTTGTATTTTCAACCTCTGCGCAGCTTAGTACCCCTAACGTAATGACATCTTTATTATTTTTCGTCTACTGCGCAGTTAACTTCGTCACATCGGACTACTTAATTGATCCGTGCTGAGGCCTTTCTACTTCTAGGAGGTGTTGATCTAACACGCATTTGTGTCACATAAAGGAAAACAACGAAAACCTCCAGGAGTTAGCCTGATGGCAAGAGGACTCTAACCCATGATCCGTATACCACTTTCGTATCTACCAACCATCGCTGAGAATTGAACCCGGCTCACATCATTGGAAGGTGAATACTCTGTCCCCTGAGCCATCACGGCTAGAATCCGCAACATTAATATTTTAAGCGTTAAACAGACAGGGATAACCTGGTTGGTAGGACGTCTGGCTAGTGCTCGTGAGACCATAAGTTCGAATTCCACCGGCTAATAATTGGGGTTTTAAAGTCCTCCAAACAAATTAGTACCTCAGTAGTAGTAAATAGGAAATTGATAGATCTTTGGTTCAGGTCAAAATTACGATCTATTGATGATTGAATGAAGCATGGATGGGTCCTCCCTGTAAAACGGGGTGTGACCTGCATGTGGCTGAAGTCGCATTCTTGTTCATAGATGGCACCACTGAAAAAAAGAAACGCACCTTCTTTTTCTCTCGGATTTTCGTTAGTATTCTTTTTCCTTTTTCTCTTTGTTCTGTAATTTTCTTCCATGTTTTCTCTGCATTTTGAACTTCTGCAGCAAATAAGTAATTTAAAATAACCATGGACAAATTCAAGAGAGCAATACCTATTTTTACTCTGTTGCTAAGCAACCAAGTTCAGACAATAAAAAAATAACAAAATTATGTTCCGTGATTGCTTGGAGGGGTTTATTTATTCGGGAGGGGTTAATAGAAAATGTCTGGAAGTTTTCAGGCAATAGACATTTTTTTAACTGCTGACTAAAAAGCAAAGCTTTTTTCTTTTTTATCTCCTTCGAAAAGAAAATTTGAATCGATTTATATATTATTTATGATTTTCTTAGCTTTTAGAATTCGAACACATGAACTTTTCATCTGACAATATTTGCTTTTTTTATGTTGTTTTTACTTCATTTATACGAAGATTTAACGCTAAAATTAAATTTACATACAAAATTTTATATTCATGTGGTCCTTCAAAAAAACTAAGAGAACAGAAGTATCAATATTGTAAGTATGAAATTATCTTTAACTTTAAAATTAAATTTTGAAACCGGGTATTTGGAGTAATGAAATTTAACATTTTGTCTTATAAGTCATTTCAGTGCCGCCATTTCAGTACCTTAAGGACCTTACGAACTCTGTTTAAAAGTAGAATATCTTATCAGATATACATATATATACAGTCTGGCTTCGATTCGATGTATGGTACTTCTATTATACGAATTTTTTTGTGGAATCAAGAACATTTTGGAAATCTCTTCGTAAAATAACTTCCAAACAGCGAAGTAAATTTTCCATTTAAGGAACTTTTCTTTGAGATACACTTTTCCTATTTCCCAAAATATTTCAGAGAATTTTAAACTTGTAAACGCATTTTATGAGGGAAATAACATTGAATTGATTTTCGAAGCCACTTAACTCTTAAAGAAAGCGGTAAAACCCCTTTCTCTTTTTATTTGCATTTCAAACGAAAAACTCAGACAAAAAGGATTTTATCTGTAGCAATTAAGCTTAAGAATGCATGTGGTAATGTATGTTTAAAAATACTTTTATAATAAATGCAGCTATAATTTTATGCATACATTTATCTTTTTTTATTTGAAAATGTATGCAGCATGATAGTGTAACACTGAATAATGTTTTGCTCTATTCTTGCAGATTTCTTTTGTGATTAAGATTTAAAAAATAAGTAGTATAGATACTAGTTTATAAGTTAAAGGTGTATCAATTGCTTTTTTAATTATGTCTCGAGTTTATGAATTTGAAACCTGTTATGTGACATTTAAGTATTTCAAAAGGGCCGAACTGCCCTTGCATCAGAAAGGTTCTGGGTTTGAATCCCGGGCAAGGCATGGATGTTCTTTCCTTCTCTGTACTTAATGTGGGAGCAACGTTGGCCCACCTAATATTGTGCCCCTGATAGAGAGGCTAATAAATCTGCCCTGTAGATGCCTGAATTGACGAATGTTAACACAGATGGGCATCGGAAAAAAAAAGTATTTCAAACGGCGATTTTCTACTCAACTAATTTTCCCCATAACGAACTTATTATCGAGATTTAGCGACTTCGTTAAATAGAGGTCTGACTGTATATAATGGTGGTGACAATCGTAAAATAATTCTGCAAATTAAGGAAGAAAAAGAAGGAAAAAAAAAAAACAAAGTAATCATGATATTTGGTGATAAATATAGCTGATCGTAGTTGAAGAACATGTCGAGCGACATTTTATAGTGCACCTTCCTTGGAATAATGGAGATTACGCAACCGATTTAATTTGCATTTAAGAGGTGAAGCTTCTTAAAATTTACATTGAAAGTAATAAAAGTAATCGCACATGCGAATTTATTTCTTAAATTACATACATTCTTCAAAAATAAATGAATAAATCAAATAAAAAAAGAGAATTTTAGTTATTAATCTCAAATAATGACGGGATAGCTGAATTGATTACTCAAAATTAAGATTACGACACTGAATAAAATCAATTTTTATAGTCGAGTGACATTATACATAAGTCGGTAAAAGGTCGCACTTTTTTAAATTTTCAATTAAAAAGTACACGCATTCAAAGTAATAACGAATAAAATATAATTTTTAAAATTAAAACAAAAAAAAATTATATTTCTGTTATTACTTTTATGATGGAAATTTAGTTTCTTCACTAAAAAGGAAAACCATTTATCACTTATTACGACAAAGTAATATATTTTATTTAAAGAATTTTATTAAGGAAAATATTACTGTCTTAATTGCCGAAAAGTTTAAATAGTTTACAAATAATAAGCACATCTATAACAATAGTGTTGCGCAAACGTTGATTTACATCTTTTCTTGATATTGTTTTGTGATACTGGAATGGACATTCCGCTGATTTATTTAAAATGTGTTCTGACGTAAGTTAATATTATTTTGTAATATTAGAATGATCTTTCGCTAATATTTCTGAAATCTACTGTACTATCGACTACTTAGGCACCTTTGTCATCTGAGTCGGGTTCAATTCAAGAAGGTAATAAAAGACAAAAAATTAATTGCAGAGAATTTTTTTTTCCAAATATAATTCAATAAAACACAACGATTGAAAATACCATTTTCTTTAGAAAATGGTATTTTTAATCGTCAAGAAATAAATTATTAAATTTGAAAAAAAAAAAAATATTGCATTGGTTGTGTTTGGGAATTGCAATTTATCATGAAAAATAAAAAAAAGAAAACAAATTTTTTTTTGAAACACTAATGATTAATTTTGTAAAATGTATAAGTTGGGTAATTGTAATAAAAAAGAAAAGTCATAACAAACAAGAGAAAAGTAGAAAAGGTAGTTTTTTTTATTTGCAATGCAATTTTTTTCCTGATTATTTAAACTAACAACTATTTAAAAGATACTGTTACGAAAATTAACTACTACTTAACAAAAATAAATAATTAATAATCTAAGTTAGCAAGTTTAAAGTTTATTTCATGCATTCGACCTTTTTAATTCAAGCTTATTTATTGCACATCATTTTGATACTTATTGCACCTTTAAAATTAAAAGATTTTAGTGGTATAAAGTTACGCATTTTATCATTTGAGGCATGAAATAAAATAATTATAAAAAATAATCATTAATTTAATAAAATGTTAATAAATAAGAATATAGTTATAAATAGAAAGTTATAAATTATGGATAAATTAAATAATCATTATTAACTATTGTTTTCTTTATGCTAAAAGCTTTCTATAATATATTTATAACTAGGAGGCTTCGCCCCCTGCTCGCTCGCCAACCCCCGGAACTGCTTTCGCAGTTCATTACGGATTGCTTCGTAATCCGATGCTCGCTCATTGGATACGTTCTTAACGTCAAGTTTTTGTATACTTTTTTGAACACTGAAGTTCCGAAAACTTTTCACTGTAGAAAATTCTAAACCTGTGAATTTCAATATTAATTTGAAATTGCAAACAGTTCACATATTTCTCTTAATCACACTATTCTAAATTTCAGTTGTTGCGAAAAGTAACTGTTGTAAGCTTTGTTTTAAAGTTTTTCCCACCAGAGGGCTAAAACCATGTGTTGTAAAACAATATGAAATAGTACTGAAAGCCGGATGTAAAGCATCGGCTTCTATTTCTAACTTTTCTATAGTCCTGTACTACATATAAGGTGTATTCAGTCAATCAACCATAATGTATGCTTAT
The DNA here is from genome assembly GCF_043381705.1 of Parasteatoda tepidariorum. Taxonomy (NCBI): domain Eukaryota; kingdom Metazoa; phylum Arthropoda; class Arachnida; order Araneae; family Theridiidae; genus Parasteatoda; species Parasteatoda tepidariorum. The sequence continues at coordinate 77,059,544 of NC_092209.1, forward strand.
TTTTTAAAAATTGTCATCATGACCTACTTTGAAGATGCCCGCTAGATAAAACTTTTCGTTCGTATAAGAATTTACATTTCTTTCACCCATGCTAGATGAGTGAAGGTTCATTCTCTATTAAGTAGCACAAGTTAAATTATTACCATCACACTCTGTTACAGAAACTATTTAATAACTCGAAAATATGATGTTAATGTTTTAAAACTCTCAGTTCATTCTAAATTAAACACTTTAAAATATAAATTAAAAGTATATTTTTCAAACTATTTCATTAATGTAAATTCTAAATGATAACCATTTAAACCCTTATTTACGTAAAGACAATAATTCAATACTACTAATCATTATTCAGAAAAGAAAATTTTTTAACTAATTAAATCTTTGACAAAATTTATTTCATCTTTGAGACTGGATTTTTGGTTTCGAATAAACTTGCATTTAATAGATATTTTGAAGTCAGACAAACTTAGATGTAATTATACATATTATTAGAGACTTTGAATCAGTAGGTTTTAAAATTGGTTAAATATTATTGATCTTTTTTGTGAGAAATATATTTATCCCGGTAGCCTAAGTGTTATATACAAGTTATTTTATGTATCTAAGATAACTGACTTAAAAATCATATTTAATAACTAATTTTTGCTAATCTGCAAAAATTGAAAACTTAAAAAAAATATAAATTTCTATTGATTATTAACATTTACTTAACAATAACAGACATTCAACTTTTGCGGCTTATTCATCTAATATAACTTTAATTTTTTCTCAATTAGTGAAATTTTTATTACAAATATTAATACCAAAAGTAATTTTAGATATTAATTTGTGTTTTTACCCACTTGTTTTTTAAAAGAAAAAAACATTTAGTAATAAAATTACAACAGCTACTTTTATAAAAGCAATTGTACAACATGCGTTAGAAAAGATTTATTTGTAAATAAAAGATGTTACAAATAATTTTAATAAAAGTTGCTAGAAATGGGTTTTTGCCAGGACAGTGGCAAAAACCGGCAAAAACCAAATTATCTAAATTGCTAATTAGATATTATTACAAAAAACTTGAAACAAATTTAAATCAATCATAAGGAATAATAATTTTGATACATTACATGAAAAAATTATTTTTAACATACTAAATATAAAGGCAATAATTTTTAAAACATTATTATTTTGATACATTACATGAAAAAATTATTTTTAACATATTAAATATAAAGGCAATAATTTTTAAAACATTGAAAGTTTTTGACCTCTTTTCATTTTAGAATCCTTAAATAAATGTTTTTTTTTACAAATAAATAAATAGTATTATTTGTATAGTATTATTATTACTATATTATAAAAAATTATTATTTGTACAATAATTAACTACACATCTTGATAGATATTTTATGCTTTAAATTATAGTTATATTAATTTAAAATAAGTTCATTTCACTGGAAAAGAGAATAATCGCAAATTTTCCAATCAATAATGCTTTAAACTACTAAAATGATATATTATTAAATTATGATTTAATTATGGAATAATAATTTTGTTAATTTTTTTGTAATTATTTATAGTTATAGTATATATTTCAATTTTAGGAATAATTTTGTACCAAAAATGAGTTTTTGTCCTCATCTGGGAAAATATAAGTTTTTGCCACTTTTTGCCAATTTGCTTGGCAAAAACCTGTTTTTGCCAGCAAATTGGCAAAAACAGGTTTTGTAACTGGTTTTTACCATGGTTTTTTCCACCTGCGGCAAAATCTTGCCAACCCTGGTCAATAGTATAAACAATACTGTATTTAGTCAGATGACATTCCTGAGAAAAACTCTCATTCCATTATACTCTGGAACCGATCAAGAGAAATTCAGACCCAAGGCCCACCAAATTTTCCGGGCCCCTTACAAAATATTTTGAAGTTATATTTCTGAAGAATAGCCCTAATAGTAAAAAAGGAATTGATGAAACTGCATGATTCAAGAGAAACATTCTAAGAAATTTTGAAAACAGACAATTGAAGATTATTTTTCTAAGATAAAGTTTACGCAACTGTATATTAAAGCAAAATATAAAACAACAAAACAATGTTGTGCCAAAATAAAAATAGTTTGGTGACCACAAACAATTGAAATCAGTGAACATTGCTAAAAGTCACTAATTAGCTAGATTGTTTTTTATTGTAAGCTGTAATTATTACTTTATTTAGATCTTAAACCAACACAAAGCTAGATGACTTTTCATTAGATTTAACGATAAGTTCAGCATGTATACTAGAGAGAGGCAAAACATGGTTTGGGAGCATCTTTGGAGCAACAAAAAAGCAATTTTGGAGCAGTGAAACAAAGATTTGGAGCATAGTTAATAAAAAGAATTAAAATAAGAATTTAATAACAAGAATTTTTAATTTTGTTCATTAATAACATATCTTATTTTTTACACTTTTATGAAGGCCCCTGCATTAACAAATTAAGTTTCTTTTTGCTATCCTCCAATGCTGTTAAATACTCTGCTATCCTCGACTTAGCCTCAGATAAGAGGATCTGTCCGCTTTCTATAATCAACATGTCTTTATTATTTAACCCATCTCTCATAATTTTTTCAGCTGTGGCTAAGAGATCATAAGAAGCCTTATATTTTTTTTGCAAATCAATTTCAATCTGCTTTCCTCAGTTTCAGTGTTTTCACATTCTTTTTCCTCAACCTATAATCGAGCAGAATAATTTTTAAATGCTGCACGTGCCACTTTAATCATATTGTTGTCCACTTTAAAGTTATTTAAACCCCCTACTTTGTTAATATGTGACACAACTTGCCCTATTGTCAAGTAGCGTTTCGCTCACACTAAAACCTCTTTCAACATCAACATGTGGTATGTTGATGTTGAAAGTTTGCACAAAATTGCTTATGTTTGCACAAAAGAGCTTTATTACAAAAGGATATTTGATGCTTCGAAAATTATCTCTCTTCACGAAATAGTTTTTCCAAAACACACCAATTGGTGCATATTCATTTGACTTAGAAGAATAACCTTCTGGTTTCCCATGTAACCTCATCCATTCATCTAGTAACAAAGATGCCTCTTCAGGTTTTATAATGGATGGGGTTACTGTTGCCAGATATCTTATTGACTTAATAGAAGTGTGCCACTTTAATCATATTGTTGTCCACTTTAAAGTTATTTAAACCCCCTACTTTATTAATATGTGACAACTTGTTTCAAACCATTAACACCATGCGAATTTAAACTTGCCCTATTGTCAAGTAGCGTTTCGCTCACAAAGTGTTGCATTACAAAATGCAACACTTTAAGATGGTACAGTAACCTATTTTCAAGAGACAATGCTTTTAAAAACTTTTTTGCGCATGCCAAGTAAAAAGACCTGAACCTAAATACATAGATTTTTCCTCTGAAGAAGATAAGGACGTCATCGCCTTTGTGGTATCTACTCCAACATCTATTAAATTTGAATTTCGCCAAATATCTGCATTTTCTAAATCCATTGATTTTAAGTCCTTTTCTGACAAACTAAGAAAAGCATAACTCTTCAAAAAAACGTCCTAACAATACTTTAACTAGAGACACCATTTCATCATACAGCAAGTGAATCAATGGTGTCTCAGTTTGGAAAAGATCTAAAAATTTATTTAATATAGCCGAAATATTTCTTAAAAAAGAGCTTTTGGCAAAAGCAATTTAAATAAATTCAATATTGAGTGGCTCATACTATTTTTTAAATTAACAATTACTTTATTTAATTCTGTAAAAGGTAATTTAAAACTCTAATTAATTTAACTATTATTTAAGGTTATGGAGTGCATTTTTCTTAAATTTTAAATAAATGTTATTTGTAATAGTAAATTCAACAAAACATTAACAGGATTAATATACATACTGAATTTATAAAAATATGTAAAGAATTAAACAAATTAAGAAAACTTTAATAAATTTATATTACAAATATAAATTAGTAAATGGCCCCTAATAAATTTTTATTAAAATTGGTTACCTAGTACAGTATTTCATTAGTGAAATGATTAAAAAAAAAAAAAAATAATTTTTAATGCAAATACAATGAGTAATTTTTGTCAGAAGTAAATTATTATATTGTCCCTACACTCAAAATATTTAGCATATTTGTGATAATTAAAAATTTTTATATCAATTGTTTTAAATCAAATCAATTAAGAGATGAATTAAAATATTTTTGAATGACAAATCTGAAAAACATAAGATTTTTTGCTGAAAGCCCCTCTCTTCATACTTATTTAAAACTCAATTAATTCTTATCTTTATTAAATTAAATGAATAAAAGGGAGATGGAAATTTTGAGGTATATGAAGCTTTGTGGTTCTTCACTGCTCTGAGGGTCAATATGAAAATATGTACTTAGTCAATGGTCCCTCAAGTTAATTTAAAAACCATGGTACTAATCTATAAATAGAAAAGCGCAAGAAGGCCATTAGCTTGCCATTGACGAAGACGATGGCACTTCAATAACGACGAAATTAACAAGAGAAATAACATTTTCTTTTGCTATTAAAATTTGGCAATGTTTAGTTGGTCGAGTGAAGAGAGAAGTTTCGGTTTCATTTCAGAGAGTGGAAAATGAAGCCTGAAATTGAGAATATGCAAAATGAAGCAGAGTTGCATATGAGAGTGCAAGAATCCTTCCCACTGAATCCAGAGCAACCCACCACATGGCAGAAGCTTGGTTGCTGCAAAATTGTGACTTGGTGATACCCAGGGAAAAATATCCTTTTTGGCGTAGATTAGCGCAATTTAAGCCAATTCCTTCAATTTGGAGCAGGCTTCCACAATTGGCGCAGCACTTGCACTACTGATACTAAGATATTAATACCACTGATACTAAGATATACACTGATACTAAGGTTATTAATTACAAATTTTATTTTAAAATACACTAAAAAAATATCCAAAAGTGCCAAAATTATATCTACTCATAGAAAATTAAAAACACATGTAACTATTAATTTATTTAAATATAACACTTTTAAAAAATTAAAATTCATATTCACTTATGCCGTTGACGTAAAAATTGCACCAATTCAAATTTAGCTGTACATTCGAATTTGATTTGTGCAATGTTTACACGAGTTTGGTTTATCACAATATAAAGAAAATTTTAAATAAAAAAATGCATTTGCTTGAGAAAAGCTGTTTCTTTCAGTATTAAAAAAAAAAACAGTATTATAGGTTTTTTTTTACTAATTTTTGAGGGACCCCAGATAGTGTGGGCCCTAGGCCTGTGCTTATTGGGCCTCGGCGATAATCAGCCCCTGACAAAAAGGTTTCTCACCACTGAAAACACAAACAGTAAAGTCAGCTTTTAAAAATATATATATATTAAAAGAATGAGGTTTCTCACCAGTATGAATAAGACTACAATAAATTAGATGGACCTTAAGTGAAAAAAAAGAAAACTATTAACATAAACAAAAATATGGCTTTTAAATAGCGTGAACATGACTGCGACTAATTAAATATAATTCTTTCTTGAAAAAGCTTTATTACATATAGTACAAGAGTAAGGTTTCTTACCACTATGGTGAGTCAAACTACCAAAAAACTCTTGTTACATATTTACATATATTACAAGAATAATGTTTCTCACCAGCATGAGCATGATTGTGTTTTGTCAGACAAAATTTTTGTGTAAAATTTTTATAACATATGATAAAAGAACAAGGCTTCTCACTCTTTCTGTGAAACTCTTATTTCATATACTACATAAATAAGGCTTCTCACCCAATATGAACACGATTGTGTCGAGTGAGATTAGCTTTTTGTGAAAAACTCTTATTACATATACTACAAGAATAAGGCTTCTCACCAGTGTGAACACGACTGTGTGCAGTAAGATTACCTTTTTGTGAAAAACTTTTATTACATATACTACAAGAATAAGGCTTCTCACCAGTATGAATATGACAGTGTGTAGTGAGATTACCTTTTTGTGAAAAACTTTTATTACATATACTACAAGAATAAGCCTTCTCACCAACATGAACACAACAGTGTGCAGTGAGATGTCTTTTTTGTGAAAAACTTTTATTACATATACTACGAGAATAAGGTTTCTCAGCAGTATGAATATGACAGTGTGTAGTGAGATTACCTTTTTGTGAAAAACTTTTATTACATATACTACAAGAATAAGCCTTCTCACCAACATGAACACAACAGTGTGCAGTGAGATGTCTTTTTCGTGAAAAACGTTTATCACATATACTACAAGAATAAGGCTTCTCACCAGTATGAACACGATTGTGTCGAGTGAGATTAGCTTTTTGTGAAAAACTCTTATTGCATATACTACAAGAATAAGGCTTATCACCAGTATGAACAAGATTGTGACTAGTGACATTACCTTTGAGTAAAAAACTCTTATTACATATACTATAAGAATAAGGCTTCTTACCAGTGTGAACACGACTGTTTGTAGTGAGATTACTTTTTTGTGAAAAACTTTTATTACATATACTACAAGAACAAGGCTTCTCACCAGCATGAACACAACAGTGTGTAGTGAGATGTGTTTTTCGTGAAAAACTTTTATTACATATACTACAAGAATAAGGCTTCTCACCAGTATGAATACGACAGTGTTCATTCAGATTCCTTCTTTCTGAAAATTTTTTATCACATATAATACAAGAATAAGGCTTCTCACCTGTATGAACACGTTTGTGTCGAGTGAGATTAGCTTTTCGTGAAAAACTCTTATTGCATATACTACAAGAATAAGGCTTATCACCAATATGAACAAGATTGTGACTAGTGAGATTACCTTTGAGTAAAAAACTCTTATTACATATATTACAAGAATAAGGCTTCTCACCAGCATGAACACAATAGTGTGCAGTGAGATGTCTTTTTTGTGAAAAACTTTTATTGCATATACTACAAGAATATGGCTTCTCACTAGTATGAATATGACTGTGTTTTTTCAGATTACCTTTTAGTGAAAAACTTTTATTACATATACTACACGAATAAGGTTTCTCCCCAGTATGAACACGATAGTGCACATTCAGAGTCCTTCCCCTTGAAAAACTCTTATTACATATACTACAAGAATAAGGCTTCTCACCAGTATGAACACGGCCGTGTGTAGTGAGATGTCCTTTTTGTGAAAAACTTTTATTACATATACTACAAGAATAAGGCTTCTCCTCAGTATGAACAAGATAGTGTTTCATTAAATAATTTTTTTGGGAAAAACTCTTATTGCATAAACTGCAAGAATAAAGTTTCTCACCAGTATGGGTACGACTGTGTTTAGTCATCTTACTTTTATCTGAAAAAATTTATTACATATACCACAATAACAATGTTTCTCCCCTGTATGAACACAACTTTGTTATTCAGAAGCTCACTTTGACAAGAACTCTTATTACACTTCTCAATATCAATAGTATGAGCACGACAATGTTTTGTTAGATTACTTTTTTGTGAAAAATCCTTATTTTATATACAACAAGAATAAGGTTTTTCACCAGTATGAATTTTAGTGATTAGAATGTTACTGCCAACATAGAATAAGATTGCCTTCAATAATAATGTTTTCTTTCGCAAGAAAGAAATTACACACTTAATGATTAGTTTATTGATTATATGAATCATGCAGAAAACACAATCTTTTAAAAAAAAGATATATAATACACAATAGGAATTTTATTTGCTGTCAGGAAGAAGATATTTTATCATTCACATTGATTTTTCTTTCTGTATAAAGAGGATAATATATGAATTATATCTGCATGGAAATAACCTTTTAAAGCACTTTCAATATTTTTTCCATTACTAAGATGATAATTCACTTTACATTTGTAAAATTATGGATGAGCAGGCTTACAAATTTCATCCAAGTAGGGGCAAATCAAAAACACTTTTTTTTAAAGTTTTTCTTTATACAAATAGGGTTAATTAAAGTCGTTTTCGGTCTAAGTAAGAAAGTATGTTTTGATATAGTTTATCTCAGCAAAGAATTTTTCAACAAATTAGTACACATTTGCCATGAGCGTTGGTTACGTTATCGGTTGCCTACTTCAACACAACTGATGTCCAGAATGTTGGGACAGGTTTTAAAAAGTTGAGGAAACTTTCACAAAATATCAGCTTATCCTTAACTTAAGAGAGCATTCATACTGCATTATAAAAAACAGCATATGCGATTCCAAAGATGCCATTGAGAAAATGTTTGGAAGATTTTTTCAAAGTTTAGCATTTCACTAATAAAGTCGTGTTTACATCTCTGAATTCACACACGAGTTTTCAGCATGCACTATTTTTGTGTCTTTAAGGAACATTATCACAGTTAACATTTAACACACCCCTGACTGCTATCGAGAAAAAATGAGAACCTAAGTTGATGAGCCTTTCCTCTCGACAATGATTGAAAGTACGTTGATCACATTCTGCGTCAATACGCCTTAAATTAGAACATATTTGTAAACAAAATAAAATTTTCTATATATCTACATATAATATTGAATATTTCAAGATATTCATCTTTCATTTGAAGAGCTTTTAAATTACGTTACGCTTTTCTTGATGATGATGATTGACGGGTTGTTTTGGAGCTCTCTGCTTGGATGCGCTTATAGCTCGCTTATTGTATAGTGGGAGATGCATTTCCTGAAGCAGTAGAGTTAATTTAAACTGTCGCATATGACTGAATACTTCGTCCCACAGTGGACTGATCATTAATACACGGCTCCCAGCAGATCACCGTAGTCAAGCATCGCTGGCTGTGCTGGTGGGTGACCACTTGGATCAGTCTGCGTAGGGAGGGTGTGCGGTATTGGTCCTCGTTAAACTGTTCTACCGTAAAGTGCTCGGCTTCGAGTGCAGATCGTCGGGCAACCGAAGTGGGGGTGCCATCCCCTCTGCAGAAGATCCAAATTGTGATGGCATGTCTTCGGATCATCCTCAGGGATCATGTTTCCCAGACCGTCGCCAATAGCCCATTGCGCAGCTCTAGTGCACAGTAAATAAACTACAACCACAACGACTGAATACTTCAAAATAATGTTTTATAACTTTACATAAGTCAGACGAACTAACAGCCATAAGACCGATTTATCATTTCGACGTAAATGTTTCAGTTGAATTGAAATTCACGAGATTTCCCATCATGCATCGCGAAAGTTACGATTTTTACCTGTCATACGTCAGTGAGAATGCGCCTCAATGATATGCTCGGGTGCCTCGACCACAGAGATCCTTTGCTTTAATTTACTTTATTTTTAAAGTGGCAACAACATTCTTCTTGCAATGCGTTTTTGGGATTGATATTTAGTTAAATATGGCGGCTCCCACCGGCGGATCTGGTATGATTAGAATAATAATATTTGGGATTGTTTCAACTTTTTATGTAAATAAAATAAATGATGTATTGCTAATTCAAATAGGCTCAAGAATAAACTGAATGTTTAGACATTGTACTTCTTAGAATCGAAGATTTCACATGTCTTAATTGTCCCTGTCATCAGTTTCTTTTAAATATTCCACGAAATTTTGAATCAAACATAATAATTTCAGTTAGCACATTCGACAATTAAATCTATATTTTCTTTATAACTGATTTCTACTTTTGTTTGTCAGTTTTTCTTCCAATTTTAAAATTTCATTATGATACCGCATTATTTTAGTGCATTTGTATGTTTTAATTCTTAAGTGTTGACAACTCTTAATTTTTCAATTTTATCCACTTCCTAATAAATGAATTTTAGTTATGGAACCAATATTCAGTGTAAACGTTATTTTTATAGGACAAAATAGTTGCTAAATTTATATACAACTATTATTTAAATACTTTCCGTAAAACGTATTTTCAGATTTAATGTAATTATGCGGAATGTAGTTAATAAGGTTTGAGTCAATAAGAATTATAAATTAGATTCGATTGTTAAATGTAATGTATAATTTTTTGTGAGCATGTAAGTTATTTTTTAATTAATGTTCTTAAATGTAAATAAGTTGAAAGGAAATTAATAAGTATATATGCAGTCTAAACCTTGTTAACAGCAATGCTTTTGACAGGAATAAACATTTAACAATTACAATAAAGGTCTATATTTTCCTCTTACCAAATGTTTTTAAGAATAGTGATTTTATTTAAGTTTATACTGTATAAAAATATTTAATTATCCTAAGCAAGGTCTTACCTATTATTGATAAAATAAGTAGGCTATGGTGTACTCTTAAATAGTTTAATCTTCAGTGCCCAGAAGCAGAAAGTGCCTAAAACTGTGAAGCACGTCGCAGAACAAACGAAGTCCTGCAGAACAATTTGTATCTTGAATAAGTGACAGCGTTTTCCTGCAAAAAGGCTGTCACTTATTTAAGATACAGATAGTCAAGTTTTTTTTTAAATGATATTTGAAAAAGTAACAAATCAAGAATGTTTGCTTTGGTTTAAAAAATAATGTAGCGTATCTGTGTATGATCCTACATTTTAATAAATGAAAATATAGTATTTCAACGTAAAGTTGACTTTTTTTGACGCCGTGAAATGCTTGCATAACATTTGTATAATTAATAAGTCCTGTTGCAGAAAATTTGAAGATATTCTGCTTATGGGCTTCAGTGTATTGTCGAAACACTTGACATTGCGACATCAACTTTATTCGATTAACATTGAACAATTAAAACATTTTTTGTTTTAAAGGGAAAAAAAATTGTTTTGGTTAAGACTAGACTAACTAATTCCAAAGTCTCAAGTATTCATACCATAGAGTATTGCTGAAATCATTAGCTGCTTAATGTAATTTGTCAATCAGTAGTAAATTACATTAAAGTTAATTTGTATTGGTGTAATCAAAGTTATTTTTGTTAAATTTTATTATGAAAAGTGTGATTAAGAGCTTGCCAATGCTAATAGTTATTAAATATAAAATCAATATTTACTAAAAGAAATAATTAAATGTTATAGCTATATATATATATATTTTTTACTTATTTCTTGACAAAAAAATTCCTTAAGATTTCATTCTCTATCAGGAGGCTGTAAATGGTACCTTTCTTTTGGGAAACTTTACAATCCTTCTAACTTTTGAATTTATTAAGTTTTTTGTAGAATTAATAAACACAAAAGTTTAAATTGTTGGTAGTTATCTTCCACAGAGCTTTTTCACAAAGGTACCTTAAATAGTTAAAAAAAAAATCTTTCCTAAGTAAATTGTATTTGTGAAATATTCAAATAAAAATATATGAATTGGTAATTGTATTAAAAACACTAATTATTCTTGAGAATAAGAGTTTCTTTGCATTGAGTATAAATTATAAAGAAAAAAACTAGAAATGTTTCTTTAGAATTAATTTTTTTTTATTATTTAAAACTGAGAAATAAGAATCTAATTTCAGCATTATCAATGTTATTCCTTATCCTGCTAAAAATGCTACCCTTATTTTATACAAAAAAAGTCTAGATAATCTAATTATGGCTTGGTGCTCTTTTAGCGTCATAATTATATAGCTTTTTTGTATGGATGCATGATGCTGTTCGTATTTACTGTATAATTGATGTGTATAATTCTATTTTTTTAAGGTGTTGTAGTACCCCGAAATTTTCGTCTTCTTGAAGAACTAGAACAAGGACAGAAAGGTGTTGGAGATGGCACTATTAGTTGGGGTTTGGAAGACGACAGTGATATGACCTTAACTCAATGGACTGGAATGATTATTGGACCACCTAGAGTAATTTAGCTTTATTAAAATTTCCTTTAACCATTTATTAATGATTAGCTCTAGTATTAATTATTTAACTTATCTTCTAAAAGTTTAATTTTCTAACAAGTTAGTATGCTAAGTTTAATAAATTAATAAGTTCTCTCCCTGCTTTCTTTCTTTCTTTTTTTTTCTTTCTATTAATGTTGCAAAATTGCAGATTTCATCATAATAGTGAATATTTAACGTTCTTCGTACCATAATTTTTTAAAAAAAAATTTTTCTTAATAATTTATTTCTAACTTTTTTTTTAAATTAAAAAATCTAATAGAGATATGCTTAAGAGGACCCACAAGGATCAAATTTATAGCAGAAATATTTATATTAAACAAATCAGAAAATATTTTTTGAATTTAAAACATGTAAGTTTTATGTACATTATATATAAAGCATGAATGAAAATTATCACACTATTTCAAAAAGAACTTATGAATAGAATTTTATACTGCCCTGAATAATTACTAATTGTGAACTAGTAGTAATATTTAATTTAATTTTTGTTTTATTAAAATTATTTTGTTCATTTGTAATTTTTCCTGACTTTTCACCTATTAATATAACAATGCATCTAAAAAATTCTTTTTATTTGAAATCTGGAGATAAAAATGAACAAGAACAAACTTATAAAAATCAACTTAATAGATGAAATGAAAAGGTATTTCATCATGGATTGATTATTTTTATGGTTCTATATTTATTGCTCATTACTTTTTTAGGATATTTTATGCAAAAAGTGAGTGTTAAATTAGTGATTCAGTGGTTTACCTTTGGTGGAAATTGCCTCGTTCAAAAGAACAAAATATGCTTGTCACTAGCAATTTACTCCCCCATTGAAAAAATAATAATGAAAATAATTTTAAATTGACTATGTAATTTTAGCTCAAATAATGTATTTGTGATTGTTGAATAAGTATTTAATTTTTAATGAAAATTGCCTCTTTCAAAAGAAAAAAAAATATGCATGCTACTTACAAGTTCCCCACCCCACTATAAAAAATTTAAAAAAAATAGTGAAGGTTATTTTTAAGTTGATTGTATGTAATTTTTCTCAAATAGCACATTATTTTCAAGTAAGTCTGAACAGTGAAAACTTGATTACAAACAAAGCAAATTTAGGTGTTATTGTTTCTAAACATTTTTATAGGTTTAGTGAATTGGGTTATGAGTAAAATAAAAATGAATAACTTGAAGCATTTAATTTTGAATTAATTTTAAAACAATAAGTTATAACTTGATTTTTGAATGCGTATTTGATTAAATTTCTTTTATTATATGTTTTTTTTTCCAACTATGTTTTGATTTTATCATGACAAATGTTTTGATCATGGGTGCAAGTCTTCCGTCTCCAGGACAGATTTCCGTCTTTCGAAAATGTCCGCGGCCGGAAACAAGACTGACGCGAAGACGGAAATCGGAATTTTTTTTTTCTGTCCTTAAAAATATTTTTTAGGTCTACGTTATTGGTCTACTTTCTTATGTCCTGTTGTTATTTTATCAAAAGACAGATGAATAAANAATTTCCTTTATTATATGTTTTTTTTTCAACTATGCTTTGATTTTATCATGACAAATGTTTTGATCCAAACCTACAACCTCTCAGGTCCTAATCATGGGGATATGAAAAATTACTTGCTTGTATAAATAACTAAAATTCAATCTAATTTGATTAGTAAGATTTTTTTAGATTTTAACAAAGTTCTTTTTGGCGAAGTTTTTATTTTTTCAAGTCTTGGCATGTCGTTGTTTAAACTCTGTTGTGGCACTTGCGATGTGGGTGGACCATAATCCATGAGTTAGCTGAATGCTCCTTATTTCTTATGCAACAAAAATCATTTCCTTCATTATACACGTCCATAGCTATTATAAACATATGCTACTTCTTTATCACTGTAACTAATGTTTTTAGCCTTAAATGTAATTTCTTTTATTTATATTTTGATGTAAAAGACTATACATTATCTTAAAAATATATATATTTTTTAAATATTATTAGTTCATATCATATTTTACTAAGTCCTTTATACTTCAAATTTATTTTCGTTATAAAGTTTATTTTCAAACTTTATTAGATTAGTTTGCAAATAGTGATTTCAAAAGTATATGTTTATGTGAATGAAAAGGTATTCTCTGCAAGCAGGCTATAATTATGTAAATATATATTTAAGTTTTTTTTTTTCATAGAAAAATACATACATACAAAAATATATAATTTGAAGATGTCTTTATTAAATTATCTCATGTTTTAAGTGTTATTTGAAATAAATATTTTTTATTATTTTTTAAGTCTATGAGATCTTAATCCCTCATTTGTAACTCTTACCATCTACATGCACAAACATTATTTCTCACTAAAATACTCTTACTTTTTTTGTTCAACCTTCATATTTTAAAATTAGGCTTGTTGTGTTATTTCTATGTATTAAGTTCATTTTTTGGATTTGTAAATGGATTTTTTATTTAGCATAAGCGTTTGGAACTCCTGCATAGCGATTCAAAATGTTCTAGATCTATGGCATTATTATTTGGGTAGTAACTGTGCACTGAGAACATGTACTGATAAAACTGAAACAAATTTCAGTACATTGGGAGAAGCTCTTTAGCATGTGTGAAGGAACTGAATGAGCAAATTGAATAACTATTAAGATGACACGCACTTTTCCTCATTTAAATTTATGAAGTTAATTTATTTTCTAAAAATGTGTTAATAAATGAGCAATGTCCAAAACCTTGAACTTTGTTAAAAGGTAAAAATTCTATAGGTGTTAACCATAGTACACATAATAATTACATGCATCAGTAAATATTTTGATATTTTTTATACAATTTACTTTAGCTTATTAAAGGAAAGTAATATAATATGATAGGAAAAGGTTTATAATTCTTGAAGCTCCACAATTCATTGAACAACAAAAGTGAATACCTAATCCTTTAAATATAAATATGCTTTTAATACTGATAAAAAATGCAATATTTAAAAAATAATAATAATTTTTTAAAAAAAGTACTAAATTTGTCCTTTTATTTTTCACAATATTTTTTTAACAAAATTTTATAATTTCTGCATCACAGGATGATAAAAAAAGACATATAATTAAAAAAAAATTGTTTTTAAATATAAATATATTAGTTTAAATTGAAAATACAAAATAACTGAAAAATGTATTAACAGTTTTGAAGGGCATAACATCAGTTTCAGTTACTGNTTTATAATTTCTGCATTACAGGATGATAAAAAAAGACATCTAATTAAAAAAAAAAATGTTTTTAAATATAAATATATTAGTTTAAATTGGAAATACAAAATAACTGAAAAATGTATTAGCAGTATTGAAGGGCATAACATCAGTTTCTGCCACTAGTGATGTATCAGCACTATGCTAAAAGAATTGAACATGAATGAAATAAAAGTATTCTTGAACAGTAATAAACCTGTTTATGACTTACCAAGCACTTAGTCCCTAATAGCTTAATCTGTATGGCAAGGTCAAACTTCAGTTATGTACTATTGAATGAGAGGACCAATTTAACTTGATTACTGATTAATCTTCCTTTGTTTAATGTTTAAATTGAAGAGTCAAACAATATTAATAAAACAGTATAGTTTTCAAAACAAATACTCTCTAGTAGATTTAATTATCAATATGTTATTAGTTCTATGTTTATTTTACCTTGTAAATATTGTTCAGGTGAAATTGTGACATAATTTGAGCAAAAGGGTTTTGGACGGGACAGTTTAAACTGTGGATTAATCCATTCTGTCCTAAACCTTGCCAACCCTGGAGCAAATAATGCATATTTTCTCATTCCCTGTTTTATCATTCTCTCATGGTGAGCACTTATGTAAATTACAAGGTGTTCTAATTTTCTTTTTACAATAGATGTTATGGTTTTGATTTTATTTATGGGTGTAAACTTCTAAAGCAAATCTTATTTTCTCATATCTTCACTATTGTCTGTGCCTCACTGTAACAAAATGACACTTTTGTAAAGTTAAGACTGGCAAGTACTAATATATATTCATTAAAATTATTTTAAACATGTTTACTACTGAAATTATTTTTGCTCTCACTTAAATAAAAACTTTAAATAATTTTATTTTATTTATTTATTTATTTTTCATGTTAAGCCTGACTGCTAGGTTTGTTCTTTTCTAGCTCCTTCTGTTGTATTTTATATAAAAAGCTAAAAATTTCTGAAATTTTTTTTTTTTTTCAGTACCTAAAAATAGCCTATTTGTAGAGAATGATAGGAATAATAAAAGAATAAATCTTGTAAATACTTTGAATATCTTTTCACACATTGATACATTCTTAACAGAAAGTTTTTAATTTTTTATTTTTTAATTTGTGCATTTTTGAAAGTTAATAAAAATTTTAGTGCTAATAATACAAACAGTTATTTTAACAATAATTAGTTGAACAGCATGATATTTTTTAACTGCATTATATGAAATTAAAAGTCTGCCAATCTGACATTTACAATAATTGGACCAGTGTAATATGCAGACCCATATTACAACTATTACATCTTTAAGATCCATATTACAACTATTCCTTTTATATTTCAGGTAAGAACTCTGAGTTATTAATTAATATCAAAATAAATATTGATTTTAATTCTTTTATGTTGTAAATTAGGCAGATGTTTGATATTCAATAAAATTAGTGAGCACCATCAATTATCTGATCTCAAGATATAATTTTTTTTTATTGATTTTTAATGTTTGTTATTAATTACATTCAAATGAGCAGAATTTGTCCGACTGCAGGAACATGACTCTGGAGGAAATTAGGACAGCCATGGGAAAATTTTCGGTCTAAAAAATTCCTACAAAGTTTTTTGTTAAAGAAAAGTGTCGCTTTGCAAACTTTTTCTTGTTAAAAAAACCTATGTCAATTTGTATTTTAATTAGCTCAAATTCCTTTAGTTTATAAGTGAGACCTTAAATTTAATTGAATAATTTATTACTATTTCAATATATTTTGATTTCTATTATTTTATAACACATATCCTCAATTCAAATTGTGTAAAATCAAATATTCTTTTCTTTTTCGCTTCACTTTTTCTTTTACAAGCTTTTTTTTTTTAAATTATAATTTTTTTTTTATTAAAGGTAAAATTTTTTGGGAAATTTTAATCCATACTTTATTGCAAATACTTTTTGTTTATAATAGCTAGTAATTGTCCTTACAATTAATTAAAAGAAATTGTTTTTGACACTTGTCATAAAGGGTTTTTTGGCATGTTACACACAGTTAAAACCGGATAAAACTGCCAATTGTCAAAACTAGCCAACCCTGTTTTAAAACCAAATGTCAAGATTTGTGTTCACTAAATTTCTACACATTCACACAATTTAAACAAAATAAATAAATTCATGCATCAGTATTTTCATTAAAAAGTTGATAACATTCTGTGTATAAATGTTTTCTACATTCACCTTTTTCTTGCTCAAATTTTATGTATTTTTTTCAATTAATTAAAAAGTGTTTTTGCATATAATATTTTAAGATATCTTTTTTCAGCTTTTTTGTTTACCAAACTCGTCTCTGTGATATGAATCTATATAGAATTCTATAAAAATTATTATTATTTTTTAATACGTTCTTTTCAAACGAATTGTTCCAAAATGAGGTGGTAAGCTAGGGTTGAAAGTATTTACATGTGTTAATCAAAGCTTGCAGAAAGTTTTTTAGTTGAGAGTTAGTGCTTGCAGAAAGTTTTCCGTTTTATCTGATAATGAAGGAATTGTCTTACTCTATTATTCAATAATTTGCTCTCCTATTTCTAAGTATGCAAATTTTTTCTCTTGAAATATTATCCTCATGTTTTAATTTGGAAATTATTAAAAACATTGCATCAGTTATCCTCTAGGCAATATACTATTTTTATTTCTATATTTTTTAGACCCCATACGAGAACAGGATTTACAGTTTGAAAGTTGAATGTGGACTTCAATATCCTGATGAACCACCAAGTGTTAGATTTATTTCAAAAATTAAGATGACTGGTGTTAGTGACTCTGGAATTGTAAGTATATAATCATTGTAAAAATATACAGATTAATCTTTAAACCAATCAAATGTTACATTTTGTTATTGTTTTTATACTCTTATTTCATTAAAAAAAGTCTTTGCCATTCAATGTCAAATTGCGTAACATTCCAGCTGTTTTTTTTTTTTTTTTTTTTTTTTTTTTTTTTTTTTTTTTTTTTTTTTTTTTNTTTTTTTTTTTTTTTTTTTTTTTGTCAAAATTATGTTTTGGTTAAAGAAAGTTTTTAAAAAAAAGGAAATAATGGACAAATAAATTATTGAAATTTGTTGTAAACAAATTATTGAAATTTGTTGTAAACAAATTATTGAAATTTGTTGTAAGCAAATTATTGAAATGTTTGGAGTTAGTTGTTTTAATTTTAATATATTTCCTATTTTATAGAAATAAGTTTGAAAGGTTGTTATAAAATTTCATGCCCTAGATAAGGTAGATAATCTACTATTGGAAAATAAATGTATGTAAAAGTTTTGCTAAATGAAAATCATGTAATTTATGATAGAATATGATGAATTAAAACCAAATTTTACTGAGAACAAATGCCTCTGATAGCAAAATTAACTGAGCAAATCTGTAGCACAATCTTCATAAATGTAAATTTGTCAGCCTCTCTAGCCTAATCACAGATTATTAGTATAAAAATTAAGCTTTATCTAGCATGTATATAGTAAAATTTGCATATTTAGAATGCAGATAAAAATTCTAGCAACCAAGAAATTGTGTTAAAAGTTTGTTTGTTTAATTTACTTTTACATACTTCAAGACTTTTAAAAAATGGAATAAATCTTAAAGCAACCTGTGAGCAAATAACCAAGGTTTTAGAAATTTACAAGAAAAAATATTTTGATTATTTCTTGTTTTTAAATATTATTTTTTTTCTAACTTTAATTTAATGAAATCTATCAGAAGTTTTTAGAATAATCGATTTACTTTGTCTGCAGATTAGCAAACAAGTATTATTAATGAATTAAAACTGCTAGTTATTGAGTAAATTTAAAAATTAAAAATAAATTTTCCCTCTGAAATTTTTTCAATTTTAAAAAAATCTGGAAGGAAAGATGATGCTGTGATAACCTGCAATGTCCTCTGCCTTGCTACAGATTTTTTGCTGCCATCCAAAGCCCTTTATCTTGCTGTGCACAAATATAACTAAAAACTATTGCTAATTGAAATTATTATTTAGTATTTATTAATTTAAATATTTAGTATTAATATGATATATTTTTATTTTATGTCTCCATTCAAATAAGGTAAAATATTATTTTAGTACATGACAAACTTGCATGAGTGCAGTTCTTACAACTTTAGACAACCTTTCTTCCCTGTCCTTTTTTTCTTCTACTGCCCATTTTAATAGAGGACATTGTTTTCTTTATTTCAAATGTTTCTTTTACATTGAGTTTGTTTCATGAAATTGCTGTTTGACCAGTTTACTGAGTGTTTTTGTATTATACAGTCAGACCTCGATATAAGGTCACCCTAAGGGACATCGCAAAAGTGACCTTATAAACGGGGTGATCTTTTGACCGATTCATTAGCAGTTTCGTAACTAAGCACGTAAATAGTACACACGGTGACTTTTTAAAAATGGTAGTACAAACGAAAATGATCGACCATAAATTAAATATTTAAGTTAAATATTAAGGAATAATAAATTTTAACAGAATTAGTACAGAAAGTTAGATTTAAAAAAAAAATTTTTTTTTAAATAAAGCTGTTTAAAAATTTTCTCAAAGTGTACATACATACATTACATCTGACTTTATTTAAAATAAATCATTTATGCAGGTCTGCCTCATTTTTGGTTTCATTTTTCGAACAATGTTTTCTGGATTTTGTAACTTCTCAAAGTTCCTCAGTTCTCTCATGGTTTGTAAAAAAATATCGTATGACATTTATTGTATTGAAGGCTTCCGCTTGGGTTACAGCTACAGTCTCAGGATCACTGTCATTGTCCTAACTGTGAAACAATTTCAGAAATTGTAGCTTGTTCGTTGGTTGCAACATTTTCATAGAACTCAAGAAGGGAAAAAAGTTAAATAGGCTTTTGTTAGAAAAGAGCTCCCCTCAGATAAAATTGACCATATATCCGATAATCTGTAACAAAGAATTCCTATTCAGTCAGCCAGGACTTTGGAAAAGTGACCTTATATCAAGGTCTGACTGCATTTTCAAGATTTTGTTAGAAATTTCTCTTCTGATTTGATTTTATGTATTTCTTGTATTTTTCCTGGACTTATGCAAAACCTTCGGGGTACTGAGGGAACAAATTTTGACACTTGTTTGGCTCTCTCAATAGAAAAGGTATTGCTCTATAGCTTCCGAAGCTGGTACCCCCTGAAGACGTTACGTTCGGTGGCCATATTTTTATTTACATTGTTTTTCTTTATTGCTTCAATTTGAATTAGGTATATATTTTACTCTCTATTGTACAGTGTTCTCCCTAAGCCTTTTTAGAAGGATGGTCTATCCTTTGATGCTATTTCTGTGCCCTTTTTGTAATAATAAACCACAATCCCTTAAAAACATTGTGTGATATAACACTGTCCGAACAATAATTAGACTACTACAAAAAGAACGTCTTTACACCACCGACACTTCGTGCGAGCTCCTATCTTTATTTACAAAATCCACCTTTACAGCGCCATCACAACATGGAGGCATGACAAACATCATAAAATGTTGTAGTGTAAAACATTCAATAAGTGTACCATTAAGCTATTTAATATAAAATATTCAATACTACATAAAAAAGTATGAACAACCATTTAATACTAACATAGAAACACAATGTAATATTATACAAACATATAGCAGTATGAAACGTTCAGTAAAAACATATATGGAGGCATGACACAGTGCTTTTATTTATATTTCATTTTTAAAAAATTGACTGCTTAAATAGTAATTACATGGTGGTAAAATTATCTGCNACAAGCATAAAAAAGTATAATATGGGACATTCAATAAAAAAATTATGAACAACCTTTTTAATACTAACATAGAAACACAATGTAATATTATACAAACGTATAGCAGTATGAAACGTTCAGTAAAAACATATATGGAGGCATGACACAGTGCTTTTATTTATGTTTCATTTTAAAAAAAATTGACTGTTTAAATAGTAATTTCATGGTGGTAAAATTATCTGCATTTATAGGTTTAATTCTGATTACTATTACAAATGTTTATTTTGTTTGGATTATTCTCAGCTGGATTAATTTTTATAAATTTCTCTTTTTTCGGGGGCATTTTATCAAATTTTTTTAGTGATTTTAAATTTTCCTTCTCTCATAATTTTCAGTTTAAATTGTAGAAAAAAGTATTAATCTTCGTTTTTTTGTAAAAAGTGTGTATATATATATTTGTTGAAGAAACGCAGTGCACAGTGATTATCTTTTAACATGCTTTTAATTATTTTTTATAAAATACAAAATTTTCTCTTATTTTGATAATGACTGAGAATTACTTTTCTGAAATACACAGATAAAATAGCATAAGAGGGTAATTTCAAAATTGTTCAGAATCAAATTCAGTTATCACATAATATTAATTATTTTGATGAATTTTTACGGTGTTAAGTAGGGCCTTTTCAAATTTCAAAAGTGCATTTTTCTATAAGGAAGCCCCCTGTCTTTTTTTTTTTTTTTTTTAAATTCCCAGGGAGGTCTCTATATTTGTATGTAAAGATTAGTTTAAATTTAGAGTGGCATATTCATAGCTGCCAACCCTTCTGCATTTTGCAGAAGCTTTCTGCATTTTTACTTATTTTAGCTATTTTTTCCTCTTTTATGCGCAAGAAGATAAGATCTTCTGCATTTTACCCATCTGCCTGATAGCTAGTATTTTCTTTAAGTCAGACGTCGCTGTTCCTCTTGTAACAGCGTTTGGCAGGGCCGTAACTACATTTATAATCGAATATTGTACCATCAAGTAGCTGGTCGAAAGTTTTTTTAAAAGATGTTTCCTTTTTTGTTTTAAAAAAAGATGAGTATTGCTTTTTTTGTTGCTAATATTAAGTGGATTTATAAATAAATAATTAATTAAAATAATTAAAATCCGCTTCTTTTATAAATTTATTGGTAATTAGTATGTGCTTGCGAATCTTCTGCATTTTTACTCATTTCTTCTGCATTTTATTTGTCTATCTTCTGCATTTTTATAACTAGAGGTTGGCAGCTATGCATATTAAATGTTAAAAATATTAGTTTAAAAAATTTATTATAATTTGTATTATAGAACATTAACATAACATTTGTGCTGCTTTCTTTTAACTCATGGATTTGTTCCGAATGAATTTTATGTTCCTGTTTTTCTGCTTTTTACTAGCAATGTAAATAAGTATTTTATTTGACCTTTTTTTCATTCCTATCTAAAAGTAATATTTTAAAAAACTCCTCCATTGTCATATTATAAAGGTGCAAATATTACACGTGAGCAATATCTAGATGACCTTTTCAACATTTATAAAATTTCAAGATTCTATCTATATTACAACATATACAGTAGTGCCCACCACTTATCGTTTGGAATTTTATATAAGCTTTTGAATTTTAAAGACCTTTCAAATTTTTCCTTGACACTCAAATCTTTCCATTTTGGCATGATTCTAGCAATCAAATTTAGCTCAAAATAAATGTAAAAATGTACCCAAAACCGTAATTCATAGCTAATTTATAAAAGAATATGAGCCAAGATTAGTTTAATATTCTATCTTCACTTTCTTTTCCGTTTGATGTAATGAATAATGAGTATCTCTTAATATGGTTTATCTCATGGTATGAACAAATCATTTAATCTATTCCTTACCTTTACTTACATTTGTGAATTACTTTTCAACCCTACTTGGTAGCTTCTTAATTGAGAGAGTTGAAAAATAAAAAATGGTCATTGATGTTAAATGATGAGCATTTAATAACTTTCCATAATTGATAATCGGTTTTCATTAGGATTCTTCTACATTCCCTTCATTGATTTTTAAGA
Organism: Parasteatoda tepidariorum; assembly: GCF_043381705.1. Taxonomy (NCBI): domain Eukaryota; kingdom Metazoa; phylum Arthropoda; class Arachnida; order Araneae; family Theridiidae; genus Parasteatoda; species Parasteatoda tepidariorum. The sequence continues at coordinate 77,082,324 of NC_092209.1, forward strand.
CTTCCCATCAATTTTTCAAAAAGTGTAATCCACATTTGTTGGCTTTTTTAAGTTTTTTTTTTTTTTTAAGTTGCTGTTTGAATCCTCTACCTTATTGAAAATTCTTAGTACACTTTGAACTGAGACTTATTGAAAATTCTAAGTACACTTTGAACAAAATTTTTTTTTATTTTTTTTATTTATTTTTTTTTTTTAACCGTTAAAACGTTAAGCTCCTTGGTAAAAAAAACCATCTGTTTCATATTATTTACCTATTCAATAACTTGGAGGCACAGATTTTTTGATACAAGAAAACCTGCGCCTGAAAGTTTGGAAAAAGCCAAGACTAACACTCAGATGCCCTTCAAAAGCTCAATTTTTTAAATCGGTTATAAGGATTTTTTATTAAAGGATGATTTAAACATGTTTTGAAACTGTAACGATTTCTTGTAGGTTAGATTTTAAAATCCAGTGATTTTTAGTAAACCAATTTACTTTTATATTCTATATCATTAAAAACAAAACAAAAAACGTTGCTTTGTGATAATTTTTTTATTTTATTAATTATAAATTGGGATTTGAAAATAATTATTTGCGAAATAGTTATTGTACATGATGGATTCTGAAATTTAAATTTATTACATTATAAAAACCTTTAAATTTTTTAAAAACAATTTAACTAATTAAGTTGTATACTACACGTCATTCTTCATTAGAGAAAAATACCCGTTTGAGAACAGGAACAAAATTTGCCCTTTCTTACTTTTTATAAACAAGTTCTTCATCCAAAAACTATAAATTGGTACTCAGTTTATGAAAATCTGATCATTACAAAAGTTACTTTTAAGCTTTTTTCTCTTTTTTTTTACTGTATAAGGAAATAGACTTTATTAAAGGGGAAAAATTAAAACTTACAATTGTTACATCGCATACATTTCGTACAAATTCTTTCTGTTACTATGTTATTCTAAAAGAAGAAAAAAATTCATTTAACAAATATAGAAAAAAGTATAATATTGATTTATTATTTTTATTTATAGGTGGATAGAAGAACCTTGCCTGTATTAAGTCACTGGCAGAGAAATTATTCAATTAAAACAGTTCTTCAAGAGCTTCGCAGAGCAATGACTTTAAAAGAAAATCAAAGGCTAAGTCAACCACCAGAGGGCTCTGCATTTTAGCATTAAGTGCACATATACTATATGAAAAGGGTTCTAAACGACTGTTTGTTGCCAGGCATTCTCGTGTGCTTGGTATTTATTTGCCCAAGTTGGACTACTGGAGTCAATAATAAAGTCTTTTTGTATATTAATGCTTTACACTACCTTGTTGGTCTCTCCCTCCACTGTTATGTGTGGACGCTGCAGATTGTTCTTAATTACACAAAAATAAATAAATAAATAAAATGGCAAGGTACTAGTAAACGCAAGTAATTGGCTTTAACCAACATAAAAGATAAAGTAATAAGTTTTCACAAGCATTAGCACGCAAATTGCGAATGATACTTAAAGTTGTGCCTTTTGTTCTCTTTTTCATATACTTGTAGATATTATGAAACAAAGGCACATGTAATTGATTGTAGCAGTTTTTTCCATACATTTTCTCACGGCTACTGTTCAAATTATTGATAATTGATGAAAACTTGTATATGGTAATAAAATTATTGCTATGTTAAAAAAAAAATTTTTTAATCATTAAGTTATGATTTGTGTGCTTATTAATGTTTACAATAATTTATGTTTTACAATTTGTAAAGTTTTTATATCATAGCTACCAACTCTATAATTTTTCAAACTTCTCGTGTTAGTTTAGAAATTTCTCATCTTTACAATCCTAGAAAAAAATTAAATTCACTTTATGTTAAACATGAACACAAGATATTCTTTTCCTGCAAGTGTCTTAAAAAAAATTTAAATATTAACATTTCTTGTACGTTTTCAAAGGTCAAACTTTTAAAAATGGTGCTATTTTAACTCTGCAAAATCTGTATTACTTTGTGTGAGCAGATGTTTTTGAAAAGGTGAATTTTAAATTATTCTGGGCTTCTCTAAAAATTATATCTTCATGTGCCATTGTGCATCTTTTCCTATATAAATTTATTCTACTCTTTATAAGATAATTGGATTATTAGTACTATTTTGCTAAATTATATTCAAAATTAGTTATCAAAATAGAAACCAAGCTTTAAACCTCTTTTGCTTACATAGTGAATACAAATTTTGTTTTTATATAAATAACACCATTTATAAAAATAAAAAAATTTAAAAAAAAAAAATGCTTTGGACTTTTCTAAATATATTAGCAATTTTAACAAGAAAAATTTTCCATTGCAGGGGGAAGAAATTCTGTTTCTATAGAATCAATATTTCAATGCAATAATTTTCTTTTTCCTCAAGTGGAAAATATTTTTTTGGAGTTGAAATAAAAAGCAATATTTTTCTTTTTAAAGGATTTATTTTATTTCTTACTTTAGCATCTATTTTTCAGACACATATTATCTATAAAAATTTCAGTCTGAAATATTATGAATACTTTTGAGTTAATATTATTGATTATTAAAAGATATCCTGGTTGCATGTTAAACAGATAATATAGGAAAGCTTCACTATGATTTCCTGCATATTAATTGCATGTATATCTAATCAAATAAAGTAAATATTGTTAATATGTATGCATTCTATATCAAGTTATGTTTAAAGAACTCTGAGTTGGCAGCAATGATATATAATTATGGAACATTTATTTTAAGGAATTTTGTATTCTAGATAAATTTGTATCTAATTTTTGTTTGTTTGACGAAATAAAAAGCTGTCAGTTTCAATTTTATAGAATTTTTTCCTTATCCAATTAATGTTGAAAAATATGTATAGAGCTTCTTTGTTTTCTCATTTGATTCTGTAAAAGAGACACTTTAAGAAGACTTCGTGAATAAAAATTTAATTTTAATAAAATCTGATTTTTAAATAAAATGTTTTACACTTTTCACCATTATTCCATACTTTCCTTCATAGAAGTGAATACTTCACTAAAAAATAAAAAATTACTCATTTATATTCAATACTCGTTTTTGAGTTGTGACTAATTTCATAACTTCTTTAAAAAAAAAATAGTTTTAAATAACTTAACTAATGCCAAAAAAATTTGCATATGGTGCTAGGCTACTAGGTGAAATAAAACTATAGGATTGATTCCATTTGAGATTTTTTGGAAAATATGGCTCTCAATTTTGCTTTTGAAACCAGTTTCAAAATTTTCAATTAATTAAGCAATGGTGATGTAGAATAGTCTCACAGTGGACTAGCATGGTTTCCAGTAGATTGCTGTTGTCTATCATCACTGACAGCGGTCATTGAGCTGGTGGGGACTACTTAGATGATCCTAAGAAAGCACCAAGGGTGCTTGGTATCAAACCTCGTTAAATTGTTTTATTGTGCAGCACTAGACTTCGGATGTGTCGCCAACAATCCATAGTGCAGCTCTAGTTTGAAGTACTGTTACTGATGATGCAGGAATCGTTTCTTAAAAATGGTGGCACGAGGAAAGAAAACTGGTGAAAATGATAGGGCTCTATGGGGGGGGATTCATTTCCCATCGTTACAATACGAGCTCACGCGCATACTGTTTCGAGCCATTCTTATGCCAATGCCATCCCTTTGCTTTCTGAAAGAAGTAATTCAATACATGCATTTGATTGTACGTACAGGTAATCCACGTACTCACAATACCTAGTTTCCTGTAGGTCTTTTTTAATGGTACACTTGAGCTTCAGTAACGCCTTCTGAACGAACTAGTGGGAACAACGAATGAAGAGCGTGAATGTCACAATAACGGTCTGGGGGGCGGGCTAGCGGAAAATCGAATGCAAATGAGAACTTTATTGGTGAAATAAATAAGCGAATAATTCGGTAATCAGGTTCTCAAACACATGCTAAAAATATTACAGGCTATAAGAACGATTGCTACCTATAATATTGATGCGGAACGCCATACAATGATCGAAAGTGTACGAATGTTTTGAAATTTCGCATTGAGCATCCTGCGCAAAGTGGACACCTACCCGCTGTCGGTGATACTTTGTGTTATTGCTTTGGTGCTAGCATTGTTTTACTGAAAACCGTGTCTTTACGATCATACTGTTGTGAGAGACATTTAAGATTAAGCGGTACGACCTGAGGAGAGGAAAAGGTGATTCTCTGTACTATCGCGTTAATCCATCCAGAGAAAAAACTGTCTGTACAGTGTACACGCAGGGATTCACGCTCTTCTGAGAGCTGCAGATTGTGGGGTAGTTATCGATAATGTCAACCGTCATCTACGAAAAGGTACCCCATCATGGAATCGAGTTAACACGTCTAGTGAATTGCAATTTTGTAGTGGTAGATACCCTACGGTACTCCCCCACCAGAATTATATCCGTGATAGAATTCGATAAACGGATACTACTAGTTGATTCATTGCTGTTTTGTGAGAAGCCGGGAGAGCTGTATTAAGATCACCGTACTTTTTGAGAGCTGAATGTGAGAGGTGTATTATCTTCACGATCGTAGTCGCTCCTGTGTTGCCGTTAGCAGTCGAGTATATGCAAGTCAACGTTGTGCGTGATCGAGACGAGACTGTCGGAGCTATTAGAGTCAAGTGGACTGTAACGTTTGGTAATTTTTTATTGAATGAGAAAAGAACGCTAGAAAGCTACGCTTGGCGCATTACAATTTCGCCAATGAGGGCGTGGACATCCCGGCCCCCATTGAAATATTCTGACATTTGAATGTTTCAATAATCATAAAAATAACAACAATCAAAATACAAATTTAAGCAATATTAATACAATTATTTTTTCNGTGAATCATAATTAGCATAAGTTTATTGGGACAACACAGATTTGATGAATCAGTTAGTTGCACTTCGCGCCAAACACTGAGCTATCCAAAATATCCAGCCTGCGTGAACCATTGTTATTGTTGTTGTAGTTCATTTGTTGTGACCATTTACGTCGCACTAGATCTTGACAATGGTCTATAGGCGATGGTCTGGGAAACGTCCCTGAGGATGATGCGAAGACATGCCATCACAATTTTGATCCTCTGCAGGGGGATGGCACCCCCGCTTCGGTAGTCCGACGTTAGCGAGGGCCAATACCGCACACCCTTGGTCCCTACGCAGATTAATCCAAGTGGTCACTCACGCGCACACGGACCGCAGCGAATGATGCTTGACTTTGGTGATCTGTTGAGAACTGTGTCTTAACGATCAGTCCACTGTGGGACTATGTGTGAATCGGAAGCAATGAGAATGGTTTAAGTTCCACGTCCTAAAAATATTTAAATTTTTATTCAATCAGTAGCTGATTCAAAGTTATAATCAAAATTATTTTTGAAGATCAGTTTAACACTCAATATATATTAAAACTTGTTTTTGCAAAATTACACTTTTTATATTTTTGTTTGGGCTTTAGTTCTATATCCCAAATCGAAACTTGGTTCGACGGTTGTACACCGGGTCTTAACTGTAAATCTTCTTTTATCTCTGGATGGATTAAAGCGATTGCTCTTGCTTTGATCAAGAATAACTGTCGGCTTTTTAATTTTTAATATGCTCAATATTGTCGAATATTAGTCATGCAAAAACCAGGTGTGTACTACAAAATTAACTGTTATTTTTATTTGTGTTTAAAGCTGTATCTTTTTCCGCTGTTTTTTTGGCATTTATAAGTTGAAAATCATTGGTTGTTATGTAAATAAAATACTCACAAATAAACTTACAAAAATAAAATATTTACTCATTTGTTATTTTTTGTTCATTTATCAAATGTTATACTTACAATTAATTCCTTTTTACTCTTATGTTATTTAATGTTTATCTTAGGGCAAATTTCCTAAAATGTATTTTCGTTGAATCTGGAGATGTCAAAAACTTTTGTACTTTTTCACATGATTAATTAATTTCTTGTTGACAGGTCAAATAATATTTAATCAAAAGCTATGACGCAGCTATTTTATATTGATACCAATGTTGTGATATTCATATCTATAACTTTTTTAAAAACCAATTCCTAAAGTTGGGTGTGACTTTTTTTAAATCTAGTTAAAAGCTAAAAGCCTTATTTATTGACCAGATTTTTTTTAAATTTTTCTTAAATTTGCTTCAGGAAAATGCATTAAAAGCAGATTTAATTCGCATTAGAGACCTTATTTTTAGTGGTTTATTTGACTTGGTGAAACTTATTATTTAGTTAATACTAGTAATGCTTGTTAGTCAAAGAGCATGCATGTATTATCAACATAAATTTAATTGTTATATTTGTGATCTTATTATAGTTATACTATACTTATAAATATTATATTTGTGTTTATGCAGACTTAGATAAAATTAAAAATTTGCAACATTAAATCTTGCTAAAATTTTAACTATAAAACCTTCTGCTCACATTGATTAACTCTTGTAATTAGTTTCAATCTTTTCGTCACCAGATCGTTCTGGTAAATTCGCTTGTAAAATCAGAGATCTTTTTAAAAAATGTTTCATTTTTATAGATCTCTGTATTAATTCATACCCTAGGGCAAGGCGGTAACCAGGATATTTTTTCGGGGGGAAAGTTTCAGGTATGCAAAGTAGGGGAAAAACATTGTAACAAATATTGTTTATTCTGTTGTTTGCAAAAGTTAAACTAATAATTAAAAAATATTACATAATAATTATTTTTCAATTAATATTGCATAATAATTATACTCAATTTGTAAGCAAAGTTTACAAAGACATGCGACAGGGATTTGAAGAAAATTTTTCGATTACTTTCTTAGGACAAACCGGAATGTCCCGAAATATGCTTAATAAAGTTAGTTAATAAAAGGTTTGATTAGGAAGTTTTTGTTTTTCTTTTTATTGCGAGGCTCAAAGAAAGACTAAAATGTTTGATTCCCAGAATTTCAGGGGGGGGGGGATTTGTCCTACCGTCCCCCCTTGGCTACGGGCCTGCCAGGGATGAGTTTGGTAAAGAACCAGAGAAGCTGAAAATAGAAATCCAAAAATGTTATATGCAAAAACACTTTTTAACTAATTTAAAAAATACCTGAAATTTAATCAAGAAGAAAGTGTATCTAAGAAATATTTATAAACAGAATGTCATCAGCGTTTTTATAAAAATATCGATGGATATTTTTTATTTATTTAAATTGTGTGATTGTGAAATTCAATGTGTGACTTTTTATTCATGCGATTACAAATCTGAACATTCAATTTTAAAGTTGCAATACAAATATCGCTGTTCTATTATAAAATCGTGTGAATACGAATCTCACTGTTTGATTTTAAAATCGTGTGAATACATATCTCAGTGCTTTATTCTAAAATCTTATGAATAGGGATTCCGTTGTGTAATTTTTAAGTCACTTGAACATGAATCAGAATAGTGGCTTTTAAACCGTGGGAATACGAAATGGGATATTTGGTATAAAATTGTGAAAATGCGAAACACGATGAGCGATTTTATATAGCATAAATAAGAATCGCGACACGTGATTTTAAATCATGTGAATGTTATTTTATAAATAAATAAAAAATATCTCTGAGTGTGTTAAATCTTTAAGTTCTTTTCCATGTTTTTTTTTTCTAAATTTTAAACTTATCTACTTACACCTTATTATTAAGACTTAGTATTTTTGTTAATTTTCTTCAATAATCTGTGTTTTTTTTTTGTTGTCTTTATCATGTTATATATGTATGCATATATTTATATATTAATCATAATATAACATTGTTTTCATAACCTGAACAGAGGTAAATTTTAGGTTAGAAATTACATTTAATGAAATATTTCATTTATTTAAATATTAGTAAAATATTGATATTTTTTAAATTTTTTTTATTCCGACATAAGTGCTCATCATATATAAATGTTTTCTAGGTTTAGATATTTGATGTATGTAAATAATAAATTTTGTTGTAATTGTTTTGTTAATTCAATATTTTTATGTATTCAAAATTTTTTGTAGAACTTCCGGCTTATCCATCTAGTAGACGTCTTAATGGTAAGTTGTTGTTTTTATTATTATTTTTACAAATATTAACATAAATATTTTCAAACTTCATGTACATTTATTTTGTCATATTTTAAAGTTTGCCGGCTGTTTCATAATTTATATTGTCGAAGATTACTGTATTTTACAAAAGCTGCATGATTATTATTCTTTTGACCAATTGAAATGATGGTACATTGTCACATTGGAATAAGTTGTTTTAATATATATGGAGAACCTTTATTATTTTATATATTTTTGCACACATTGATGTTTGTTAATAAAGTTAATCGCTGTAAAATAATCACTTTTTACACTATATAATAATTTAATTTAGTATTTTGAGTTATTATTAAACTCTACACTTAAAGAGCTTTTATTTTTATAATTCCTTTTTTAATAACTTAGTTATAATTGCAAAGTAAATATGAAATTTTTTCTTTAAAAAAAAATCATGTGTAAATACATTTTACATTAAATAAAATAGTAAAGTAAATCTGTCTTGGATATGCATTGTGGATAAATACACCACTGACTTCCTTACAAGTTCTAATGTGCAAGTTTGCTTTACATGCATCCTTATTAAGAGTATGTAGTTATGTATTTATTAGTTTGTCTTATTAGTTTGTTACGAAGTATGTTTGCCGGCTGTTCTATGTAAAACACTTCCTGTGTTGTGTCCTAGTTTTGCTATGTTATATTACTTTCTCTTTTCTGAAATGTTTATTCATTTGATTCACAAAGTACCACATTTACTATCATGTTTGGTAATAAAAAACTGAAGTTTTTCATGCCAAAGAATTGAAAAATGGTTTGTTTTGAGCACTCAAACTTAATTATATTTCTTAAGACCCTTATACCCGAACAGGACTGGTTAGAATATAGAGAGGAAAATTTGCCTTCAAAATGTGGACCAATCTCTTAACACAAGAGATACAGAGATTTTACTGTTGATCTTTAATAGTTCAACATGGTAAATCTAGTGGGAACATAATTTTTCCAACCACTCATGGTACTTTGAAAGATGTTTAGGTAGGTCTCTGCCCTATGTCAGAATCGTGGTGGCGCAGCGACATTGTCGCAGAATGTTACTGAGTTCTTGCAGAAAGATTTTTTCTTAGGGAAGTAAAAAAAAAAAATTTTTTTTTCTGCGGAAATTTTGGAAAGATTTTATCTTTTCTTCAGAAATATATTCAAAAGATGCTACTCTAGTACATCGGAATGGAAAAAAAATGCTAATTTTTCTATTCTCATTTGAGAATAATGAAGTAAAAATTTTGGTTTCCTTTTCTGCAAAATTTTTTTATTTTATTTTTTTGGCAGTTATTGCTATCGATTTCCACACTGTTTTTAAAATACAATATTTTTAATCTGTTATTATTTATTACAACAGCTGAATCGTGAAATGAAAACACGCATTTGTAACGCCCTTTTCAAAGAGTTTGATTTGCGTTATTTCACCATCGATCTTTTTTTTCGGTAGTTACATCTACGGATTTCACTATTTTAAATTAGGTGATGACTTTCAAAAAAAGAAAAAGGAAATAATTAGTGTGTTTCTCCCTTACCAAATGTGAGAATATAACTCATAATATTTGAATAAAAAAATATTACATATTCAGTTTAAAGAATTGCATTTTTTCCGAATTTTTTTTGTTGAAGTTCACGCTTCTGTTACTTTAAAATAGTATTATATATGCATATTTTTCATTATTAAAAGTATTTTGCTGAAAGATATTAGTACAAGATAGGTTTTTCCCCCATGGCAGACACGGCGACATTGTCGTAGAACGTTACAGAGCTCTTGCAGAAAGATTTTTCTTTTGAAAAGTAAAAAAGAGTTTACTTTTCTTTGATACAGAAATTTACACGTAATATTTGAATCACTTTTTGAAGCGCTTAATTTATGCCGATAGTAGCGTAAATCGATGTAATGTTTCGATTGTATTTTCGGCAGTTATTGATATTGATTATCACGATGATTTTAAATATCTCGAGATATTTCTAACATTAGAGAAAATTCGAATCGTACATTTGAGTATTTACTTTTTAAGGCCATAATTCTGACGAATTTTTGGCAGCTATTGCTATTGATTTCTCCATAATTTTTAAATCCAATATTATGAATACAACAACCTAATCTCGAAACTAAACACACATTTGAGATGTCCGATTCGTGTGATTTCGTCATCAGTCTTTTTTTCGACAATTACTACTGCGGATTTCATGATTTTCTATTATTTTGTTTTATTGTGATGATTATTTAAAAAAATGCGAAAAAGGAAATAATTTGTGCACCCCCTCCCACCAGCAAAATGCGAGAATATCACCTATAATATAAGAATAAAAAATTATTCCATGTCCAATTTAAAAAAAAATTTCTTTTTTCATTTTTTTTAACACAGCGCTTTTGTTATTTTAAATGAGTAACATATATATTTGTTATAATTTAAAGTATCTTGCAGAAAAATATTAGTGCTAGAGAGTTTTGTCGCTGATAGCTCAAAAAAATTCTGCCACAGGGGGTTTGTCGCAGGGAACCCGATAAATTTATCCCACAAGGGGTCTTTGTAGCTCTGACCAAGCTATCACCAAAACACCTATTTGTACTTCATTAACAGCCATACTAGAGCCCTCATTTTTCGCTAGGGTCCAAGCACTTTTTTAGAGTACCAGTCGTGCTCTCTTCACATGGCCTTCCTTACCCACAATTTAGTTAGCTTGATAGACGAAAGACAATATCCTCCGTCGTCCACAAATGTTTTTGGACATCTCAGATTTTTGGTTTCATGGGGATTGGCTAGTTCTGTTAGACCAGTGTTTTTCAAAGTGTGATACGCGTACCCCCAGGGGTATGGGAGCAGGGGTGCACGTTCTTATACGAAATATCTTGCAAGAAACGAAAATTTCACATTTTTTTTTAAATATAAAAATGAAGCTAGCCATGAAAATAAAAAAAATCCATTCAAATTTACGGGCCTAAAAAAAGTATTGTTATAAAGTATTATAAACTTAGTGGATTATATTTTATTAGAGTATTTGCATTAGATTTTGGTTTTACAAACTATGATCGAAATTTGGTTTTATGATATTTAATGAAAAATCAAATTACATTCAAATAAACATTAATTTGCAGCTCAATTTTTACAACAATAGTTTTTTTTTTAAATAGTAATGTTCGCTAAATTAAATTTATAATGCTACATATTAGAATTGTGGTTCATGAAAAATTATTTTTTTGCTGAAATTTAAAAGTTATAAAATTTGTTTTAATCTACTTGTAATTATTATGAGAGCAAGTTTCTATAAATAGTAGGTAAAATCTTTTCTAATTGTTGAATGATTTCTATGAAGTGTTACCAGAGAACCTGCTGTATAATCATCAACCATTTGTTTTATACTTTGTTCTAATTATTACCAATAAATTATTACAAACTTGCAAATAAGAATATTTAATTAATAGTATTCAATGCTTTCGAATTTACTTTTCCTTAGTGATTTGATTAGGACTTAAACGTAAGATATGTGAATGAATTAATGTTTGTGCTAAGTTTTTACTATCAATACAAAGTATCAAATCATTGTGTAAATTGATTCTAGATAAAGTGCCATTTACCAAGTGTATACTATAATAACTAGAATCACACTTATACATTAATTTGTAATGAATGCTTATTAAGCATTCAAATTGATATTCAGGGGTCAGTCCAGTCCAAATTTACTACCGTTTAGCGGTACCTTCACAAATTCAACTTTAGGAAAAACGGTAGTTTCACAAAATACTTTTTCTTAAAATTTTATTTTTGTATCCCGTAGGAAACAATAAATCCATATTTTTGACATCTTTTGTGTAGATTTTTTGATATAATTTTTAATTTTCACAAATAAATCTGTATTTTTACCATTTTTTTGTGTTTATTTTTTAATATAATTTTTAATTTTCACAAATTATGTCTACATTTTCACAAAATAGGTACCTCTCCAGAAAATCTAGACAAGTATTAAGTATCAAATTTATCGTGGAAAATATTCATGCTTATTACAGTTTGAGTTCCATGTATCAAATGTATTTATTTCAACTTAACTGCTATTAATTGAAGTTACTATTCTGTAATATGTAAAAATTCTTAAGACCTTCACAAGTACAAACTTATAGCGGTAAAAAAACAGCTGGTTTTTGAAACTGAGTTATAAATGTATATGTGTACGGTGAACCAAAAAAAGAAAAGAAATATCACCCATCGTAAAAACTTAATTGTAACTACACACCAACCTTAACGTTTCAAAAGGTTTGGCCTTAAATATTTTTATTAGTGCTAGATAATAATTAAAAGAACCAGCCATAAAAATGGGTTTCCTTGGAAAAAACATACCCTTTTTTTAACAGTTAGATTTCTCAAAATATGGGGGTAAGCACAATCTGAAAAATACTGTCCCTTTAGCTGTAAGGGCAATTAAAAATGTGGGCCAGTTAATGTTATTTTTTCTTTTAACATGTTTCGCTATGTCTCTAAATATTTTTTGAAACAATTTGAATACTTCTTGCGCATAGTTATTAATTTATTGCATCCAAAGATAAATCTTTAAAATGAATTTCTGAATAATCTCGATGTATCCATGATAAATAGTGAATTATACTTTCTTAAATCTATAACAGAGTTCTAAAAATGCAGAAATAAAACTTCGAAAATTTTGCTGGACATTTGAATCCCCCCCCTATATTTGTTCTTTTTTCCTGAATTTTGCTTTTGGTTACTTCATTTATGTATTTTTCTTTCATTATAAAATTATTTTAAAGTATGGTAGTGAATGTAGGACTTAAGCTTGGCTAGATCTTATTAATCTTTTAAATACAAACAAAATAATGAAAGTTGTGCTTTGTGTGTAATTTTTATTTTTTTAATGAAGTTGGACAAATGAAGGTATTTTCAGCCTTTTACTTGCTTCAATCTGTGCAGGCGGAATTTCGATCAGTTTCTGGGTAGCTAGAATGCCAAGATTTAACTAAAGCTTTGAACTGGGTGAAAATATAAGTTTTTTGTTTGCTACAAACTTCCAAGTGACAATTTTCCGTTCTATAAAACTTGAAAAATAACAAATTTAGAAAGTCTAGAAACGTTAGTGAACTGAAAAAGTGAAAAAATTTAACCCATGACTGCCTGATAACATTGCAAGTTTTCTGCCCACCAAGTATGATTATAATAATGAATTATAATTATATAACTAATTTTAGTTATATAATTAATTTTAGTTATATAAATTAAATATGAGAAAAATAAGAGATATAAAAATAAAATAAAATGTTTGCCACTATGTACGGTCATTTAATCTACTAAGTGAGAGTGCCATNATAATGAATTATGATTATATAACTAATTTTAGTTATATAAATTAAATATGAGAAAAATAAGAGATATAAAAATAAAATAAAATGTTTGCCACTATGTACGGTCATTTAATCTACTAAGTGAGAGTGCCATGCCACTTATATGGTGGCACTGTTGTTTAAAAGGGTTAAATTTTAGTCGCATCTAAAAGCAACAACGTTAAGAGTATCACTTAAGCATTAAATTTCTATCATCACCTAAATTTCTCTACTTTTTCGAAGGTGACACGCCCCACTATTATCATTTTTCGTGTGATTTTTCATTAAAAAAAAAAAAAAAACACTTGAAGAAAGCTGTTTTAAAACTTAAATTTAATTCTCTAGTCTTCACTTTTGAGGTCAATTTCCTTTATAAACTTGAAGAGAACAAACGCTAACAGTTAAAAAAATCAATTGTTCTTTGAAAGATGCAATTGGAAAATAGGACTTTAACTGACTTAAACGCGTCAAGTAAACGTTTTTCGTTCGTTTATTCACTTCCTTCCTGCGAGAGGCGAGGATGTTGAGTTTCTGTTCTTTTCTTGCGGTAAAAATAATTTCAAAATTCGTCATTAACGCCTTGTAGCGATATGAGTATGAAGAAACCACCACGAGGTAAGTTGATCGATGTATATTTTAAAGTTCACCTAATTAGGCAGTAAGTTAAAGCTTCTAGATTGTTTCTTCTTCTTTTTCTTTTTTTTTAAGTTTTGTGTGTTCACCCATAGTGACTTTTTCACATAGTAAAACTTGTCTGGTAAAGACGGGTTTTAATAGTTTTCACTAGTTAACTAGCGATTATTATTTGTTTCATTGAGCAATGTCATTTTGAACCTTAAAATGTAAAGTTATCGCTGAATTGAGTGAGTAGAATAATTTTTAAAAGTTTTTTTTTTTTAATTGTGTAAACTTTGATTGCACAATCTTGATAATGAAAAAAATTTTAATTATTTACCTGAACAGTTAAATTTTGAGAAACATTTAAATGTCAAGAAAGAAAATAAAAAATTTTTCAATCCTGTAGATCAGTGTTCCCCAACATTTTTATCACCGCGGACCTGTCAACGTTTCATAATTTAACCGCGCCCCTCTGGGGGGGGGATTGTTTGTTTATATTTTAGATTATTTTGATTTATTAATTGATTGTTTATATTTTAGATTATTTTATTTTAATTGTATTTGAACATGTTTTCAAAATAAAATACAGTTACACCAAAAAATAAATATAAAGTGACATTAACATTTTAACTTACTAGAACGTTAAATCAATGAGAACCGTGAGCTTGTTTCTTTGCAATAAGACGGCTCCATCTGGGGGTAATCGGAGACAATGATATATTACAAACATTCAAAAAATTATGTCACTACCTTCGGGGCCCCCTTTTTTTTAAATAAATAAAATTTTAATGGAACAGAGATATTTTTAATTTAGGGTATAAACCTAGGAATTTAAATTCAATTTCAATGAAATGGGCGGCCCGGTACCATTTGATCCACGTACCGGTACCGGACCGGAGGATGAGGAACACTGCTGTAGATGATAGAGGAATGAAATAAGTGAAAAGGTTAGAACAAGGTGGATTTTGAATCTGAGATCTCTCGTACCTGTGCGCTACTGGGAATTGACGTTTGCTGCTATCCTGTTTTAATAAACTAGGATGCACCATGGGAGAAACTTTTCATCGTAAATTCTCTGCCATAAGTTAAATAAAATTTTAAGTATAGAATTATAATTTTGAGTTCAGGCAAATTTAGAATAAATAAAATTTCAGCTACTGAAATTTTTTTCTTCTAACTATCAAAATGAGAACAAATTATGAGAGGATAACTTATCACGCAATGGGAAATTTTTCTTCCATCGATTTTTTTGCATTATGCCCGCCCAAGTGCCCGCCATTAACCATTAAAAAAAAAGTGCATTATGATATTTTGAAATACTTTTTTCAGCAATTGGAACTTCATGGCTAAAATTATTCGATGGCTATAAAATACCAGTAATCTTTACCCCCTAACCTTAATATGTTTTGCGATGTACGATTTTCTTAAATTTATTTTAATAAACACTAAAATTTAAATTAGTTATATAAAATTTGAAAATTACACCCATTCACTGTGTTCTTTCTGATAATCGTTTAAAATTCTGAGGCTTACGCTTATTAATTCATAAAATAGTTCAAATTTGCTGCAACTAGTGCTAAGGTGAACCATCCTTCATATACTTGATAACATGGTATAGAGATGTCTAAGCTTACGTCATTTCCTCTTAGCTGTCCACTGGAAATCCATCAATGAAATGCAGATAAAAACATTATACGTTTCTATTGGGATGCGAATATGAATCGTCCAATAGCAATAGTGCAAACGACTATTGCTTTATTCCACTCTGTGATCTAGTTCAGTCTCCGGTAGTGATGGGCAATAACAGGTATTTTCA